>NC_091457.1:138230412-138530412 GCF_027789765.1 Dendropsophus ebraccatus | reverse complement strand
ATCTGACTATCTATCTATCTATCTATCTATCTATCTATCTATCTATCTATCTATCTAGATACAGGAGAAAGCCGAATAGATGTAGCAGGTGCTGTACAGAGAAAGTCCCTTGGCTCGGGATCCCAGATAGACAATAGAAGATTCTGCAGCACACTAGCTCAAGTGAAAAAAAAGTGTTATTTATTGCAAAGTGCAAAAAAATAAGGAAATGCAACGTTTCGATCTCACAAGATCAAGATTATCAAGCTTGATTGTTGCATCTCCTTATTTTTTTTGCACTTTTGCAATAATAACACTTTTTTTCACTTGAGCCGGTGTGCTGCAGAATCTTCTATTGTCTATCTATCTATCTATCTATCTATCTAATATCTATCTATCTATCTATCTATCTATCTATCTCCTATCTATCTATCTATCTATCTATCTATTTATCTCCTATCTATCTATCTCCTATCTATCTATCTATCTATCTATCTATCTATCTATCTCCTATCTATCTATCTATCTATCTATTTATCTCCTATCTATCTATCTCCTATCTATCTATCTATCTATCTATCTATCTCCTATCTATCTATCTATCTATCTATCTATCTATCTATCTATCTCCTATCTATCTATCTATCTATCTATCTATCTATCTATCTATCTATCTATCTTGAAAGTATATTCAGCAGCTCAACGATTCAAGTGTGGGTGCCAGTCGTAGCTTCCAACCACAAAGCTTCTTATATGTTAAAGTAAGTCCAACGGCACTCCGATTATAGTGCAAGCAAAATCAGGTGTTTATTGTGACGATAAAATAATTTTTCAGCACAGCTGAAAAATTATTTTATCGTCACAATAAACACCTAATTTTGCTTGCACTATAATCGGAGTGCCGTTGGACTTACTTTAACATTAATATCTTAACTTTAATATCTATCTATCTATCTCCTATCTATCTATTATCTATCTATCTATCTATCTATCTATCTATCTATCTATGTAACAAACAGATAGTCCACGGCACTCACGGAGTTAACGGTTAAAAAAAGTTAGTGGTTTATTACACCACTAACTTTTTTTCACCGTTAACTCCGTGAGTGCCGTGGACTATCTGTTTGTTACATATATATATACGATCCTTGGTCAAGATTCAGGACCGCTGGCACCCAATTTTTCTCTTGCTTTTGCTGTGCTGCTTTGGACTTTTTTGATTTCTATCTATCTATCTATCTATCTATCTATCTATCTATCTCCTATCTATCTATCTATCTATCTATCTATCTATCTATCTATCTCCTATCTATCTATCTCCTATCTATCTATCTATCTATCTATCTATCTATCTATCTATCTCCTATCTATCTATTATCTATCTATCTCCTATCTATCTATCTATCTCCTATCTATCTATCTATCTATCTATCTATCTATCTATCTATCTATCTCCTATCTATCTATCTATCTATCTCCTATCTATCTATCTATCTATCTATCTATCTATCTCCTATCTATCTATCTCCTATCTATCTATCTCCTATCTATCTATCTATCTATCTATCTATCTATCTATCTATCTATCTCCTATCTATCTATCTATCTATCTATCTATCTATCTATCTATCTATCTATCCATCTCCTATCTATCTATCTATCTATCTATTATCTATCTATCTATCTATCTATCTATCTATCTATCTATTATCTATCTTCTATCTACCTATCTATTATCTATCTTCTATCTATCTATTATCTATCTATCTATCTATCTATCTATCTATCTATCTATCTCCTATCTATCTATCTATCTATCTATCTATCTATCTATCTATCTATCTATCTATTATCTATCTATCTATTATCTATCTATCTATCTATCTATCTATCTATCTATCTATTATCTATCTATTATCTATCTATCTATCTATCTATCTATCTATCTATCTATCTATCTATCTATCTATCTATCTCTTCTATCCTCTAAGTAGATGCAGACAGGCAGGTTAGTACAGCCGTCATCCTCTCTTCTGCATTAGTAATATAATTTGCTGCTTGTACCTACCATATATCTCCATCATAGGAGCAGAAAATTAAGTCATCCGTCCAATTGGCTTTGGCAAATGAACATCTCTCATCTGACTTGGCAACCAATACTTAGAGCTTGCTCATCCAGAGGAGATAGTGATACAGTTGTTACTACTCCTGTTTACAGCCACAAAACGGCAACACAATCACATGGTTGCATATTAACCTTTCCTGGCTGAGAAATGGAGTTTTGGGTTTGTCTCATGTGAATACTGTATAAACTTACGGTATGTTCAACAATGAGGAATAGGCAAGGAATTTCAAGCGGAATCCACGCTTAACTTTACAAGTAGTCCGCTTGTTCACACGGTGGAATTTATGCGTGTAATGTTCTACTTTCTGGACAGAGAATTGACATGTTGATTTCTTTCCAGTCTGACACAGTGCTCTCTGCTGCCACCTCTGTCCATGTCAGGAACTGTCCAGAGCAGTAGCAAATCCCCATAGAAAACCTCTCCTGCTCCGGACAGTTCCTGACATGAACAGAGGTGGCAGCAGACAGCACTGTGTCAGACTGGAAAGAATATGCCACTTCCTGCAGGACATACAGCAGCTGATAAGTACTGTGAGACTTGAGTTTCTTTTAAAATAGAAGTAATAAAAAAATTTATGTAACTTTCTGGCACCAGTATACCCCAGGAATACCCCTTTAAGCTGCTACAGACACGTCTTTTCTCTATACCCTAAACCAAGATTACCAGCTTCACAATGAGACGCTGTGTCTGAGAGGGAAAGGCTGTGCTTGTCTTTGCCCCCCCCCCAGTGACTGCTATGCACATGATGCCTTTTGTGTGATTTAAAAAAGCATCTTGTGATATTGTTTAGAATAAACTGGACGCCTTAACTAAAGGAAAGGTAAGCGTGGACACATCTGCATCTGGGAGTCTGTTCGGTCCAGAGCTGCTTAGTCAAAGTTGATGACATTGCATACTGACAATTCTTATTTTGATGGAATAATCCAATGAACTGGACTATAAAAAGATTAGGGTTTATGCAAACCCCACTCAACAGCGATTGTTTTGGGAGTATTTCTTGGGCAGGGCTTAAATTTGCAGTAAAAGTGACTGATCACACCAGGTCTCACTGCTGGGTACTGTCATGATCATCTGTCAATCAGATCTGACATTAAACACCTTTTTGGCTGTGCAGTACATTCTCTGTAGTTACTGTGAATAAAGGATGTGTCCATGGACTAGGGGGATCCCCATGTTTTAAAGGGGTTATCTGGGATCATAAAAACATAGCCGCTTCCTTTCATAAACAGCGCCATCCTTGCCCTTAGTTTGGATGTAGTTTGCAGCTCAGTTCCATTAAAGTGAATACGACAGAGTTGTAATACCACACACAACCTGAGGACAAGTGTGGCACTGTTTTTGTAAGACCCTATATATATGCAAGGCCTTCTATTTTTGCCATAAATGTGTTGGGAATTTACTGCAGTAGTGCAACAGATGGGCACAAGGATGAACCCCATTTTCATTCAGTGGGTCTAATCCTTAGTGTTTCTATCAGTAGTGACATGCCACTTACTGTTTTGCTGCAGTGGACTTTCTCTATAAAGTTTTCTATTGCATGTGAACAGGGTTGTAGGAACTGTATCCACATGCATAGGAGGTGGATTGTTACATTTCTATGTCAGACACACGTGAACCTGCCCTAACAGGGTGTTTGAAGTGTAACCTTCATTTAAATTATAATAATTTTTTTAAAGAAATCAATACAAGCGATTTTAAGAAACTCTGTAATCTGTCTCTTTCTGTACTCAGAAAGCTGTTTTGTAACCTCCTTCCCCCCTCAATTCTTAGGCAAAGATGTCTTTATTAAATAGGAGCAAAGTGAAGAAGGGTTTGCTGTGTCCATTGTAATGTATGGAGGGGGATGAGGGAGCAGGAAGAGGAGAGAGACAGCCCTGCCATTTGGAGACTGGGCACAACGCTGGATTCAAAGGTCAGAAAGGTCAGTGCTTATCTGGGAGCTTGGTGAGAGAAGATTGCAGGATGATATGTTTTCTCCTCTCAGAGCTCACTCACCCCCCTCGACCCCTCCCCTGTCCATAGAGCATAATGAACACAGAAATCCTGCTTCTTCTAAAGTGAGGAGGGGTGGGGGAGCTAGGAAAACAGCTTTTTGAGTACAGAAGGAAACTCTTTTGCTTAATAAAACCTACTACAGAGTTTCTTAAAATTGCTTGTAGTGTTGATATTTACTGATTCCTGAAAAGAGACATTTAAAGCGACTCTGTACCCACAATCTGACTCCCCCAAACCACTTAAACCTTCGGATAGCTTCTTTTAATCCAAGATCTGTCCTGTGGTCCGTTCGGCAGGTGATGCAGTTATTGTCCTAAAAACAACTTTTAAACTTACAGCCCCGTGCCCAACGGCCAGGGCTTAGAGTATCTGTGCCCTAACTTTGCTCCACCCCTTCGTCCCTCCTCCCCACCCTCCTCAACATTAGGAATGCCACTGGAACATTTTCTCCATGCTGAACATTGCACAGGTGCCTTAACAATCCATCCCATGTGCCGGGTTGCCACAGGTGAGGAATAGGAAGCAATCTGCTTGGAGCATTCCTAATGATGAGGAGGGTGGGGAGGAAGGACAGAGAGGTTGTGTCAGCCTAATGCATAGACATTCTAAGCCACTCCCATAGGGCACGGGGCTGCCAGTTTAAAAGTTGTTTTTTAGCACAATTACTGCATGATCTGCCAAACAGACCCCAGGACAGATCTTGGATTAAAAGCAGCTATCCGAAGGTGCAAGCGGTTTTGGGGGGGTCAGATTGTGGGTACAGAGTCACTTTAAATGACAGTTACGCTTTAAGAATGGCTATTCTAAACAAAACAAACCATTAAAGGGAGTTTTGCACAACCTATGTAGTTTTGCAAAAGCTGCAAAGCCAAAGGTTCTCCATCTCTCCTTTGAAGAATTGCAAGTCATGGATAGCATGGTAGGTTTATCACTTGCTCGTTGTGAGGACAGCTGGAAAACAGAGGGACAACCCTATGACAACCCTTACATGCATTGTGGATTCATGACTAAAGTAGCCGTATAACAATCCTCTGTATTGTCATCCATATTGTTGTTAACAAATGCTCATATCATTACAGTAGTCTCCAGTCATTGCAAAACTACAACTCCCAGCATGCCCAGACAGCCGAAGGCTGTCTGGGCATGCTGGGAGCTGTAGTTTTGCAACAAATTGGACCATAGTTTATGAGAATGTATAAGGTTTTATAGTATAAGGACGACGTTATAGTAAGTATAACACACAGGGTGCTCTGAGGTCGCCATACTTTATTCTGCTGCCTGTTTTCTTCATCCCATTATACCGACCCTAGAAAGAAAAAAAAAAAAAAATACCGCAACATAATAGTCTTGATAATACAGATATTAATAACATATCTTATACACAAGTCCTTTCCCATCGCCTTAGGCTGCGTATTGTAAAAATAATAGTCCCTATACTTACAATGTTCCAATTTTATATATATATATATATATATATATATATATATATATATTTTTTTTTTTTTTGCAAGTTGCCAAAGGCACCGACTCAATCAGAGCGATGCGAGGAGACGTGCAGCCGGCAGACTTATTTAATAAAGTCTCCTTAGTGCAAATATGGTGCAAATACTAGAAATGGAGGCTTCATCCTGTCAGCACTTTGCATCCTTTATTCAATAAGAGATAACTGATGCAATGATGGATTTGCCCTTAAGACAGACAAAGGAAAATCCTTTGATGTATCTTCTGGGGCTACTTTATGCTTCACGGTGTATATTACAATAAATTAATAGTCGCTTTGTACCTATCACCATTATTAAGCGTGCCGGGAATGGTACAAAAAGATTTTTTTTTTAATTTTTACTATCTATATAGTGTCTATGTGTTTGCATATAAGTAGCCTGAGTATATGGGGATGGAAGCCACAGCGTGCGCGGAGGATAGGGAAGGCACAGAAGGAATGGCAGCCGATGCTGCAGGTGGGTGGAAGCTGAGTTGCCCCCACACAGCTCCTGCTGCAGCCTGACATGAGACGCTAGGTGCAGAACATTTCTCACTGTGATAGTGGACTGCAGGGGATAAACAGGCCTGCAGTGCGGGAGTGCGAGGCTGAGCACAAGGAGAGAGGGAGGAGGGAGGAGAAGGAGGGGGAAAAGGGAGGGAGAAAAGGATAGAAACACTGAAGGAAGAGAAAGGAGAGAGAAAGGACAGACAGAGGGGGCGACATGGTGGGGTTGATGAGGCGGCCTCTCAGGGAGTGGAGGAGGGGAGGGCACAACCACTGATTGAGTGACACATAGGATTTCGAGGGGCTCATCTCTAGTCTACAGCCAGTGCATTGCACCATTGTACCATAACTCATTCAGCCCATACACCGCGCAATTGCGTTTGAAGATTCATGGAAGACGCATGATGTTTGCAGACAACTATTTAATGCCCGCTTTAGTAATGATCCCATGAACTCAATGTATCATAAGATTGTTTATTCTGATTATGTTGCATTGGATTTCTATAGATGTCTGGGGTTGCGTCTAGTCATTTCTCAACCTTCTGCGATATTGCGTAGAGTAGGGACGACTTTAGAGTATGTTCACTTTTTAATAAAATCTGCAGTGTATGTGTAAGGATACATTAGCACATACTTAAAGGGAAACTGTCAGCTGGAAAAGACGTCTCAAACTTCTTACATGGCTACATAGCTCAGTAGGTAGCGAGACTATCCATACCTTTATTGTAGTTGTCCGACACAGCAATCACCTTAAAAATGCTTTTTATTGCCACTCTGAATTGTCATGGAGGCGGGGCCAGGAGAATAAAAATCATTTTTTAGGTGGTTGCAGCCTCCGACAACTACAATAAAGGCATTGCTAGTCTCGCCACCTACAGAGCTATGTAGCCATGTAAGCAGTTTGCGACGTGTTTTTTAGCTGACAGATTCCCTTTAATCTTCTGCAGATTTCAGCTATTTATATTAGTTAAATCCGCAGCATAAGATCCGCACCATCAGTAGTATCAGGGGTATCCCCAGCTCATAAAGTGATGGCATTACTGGGATATGATCAATGGGGGTCCTTTTTTTGCCCCCCCCCCCCCCCCACCAGTCATGAGAATGAAGTGTAGCGCTGCATCTCCTCATTTTTTCCTCAGCACAGCGCCCCCTGGCTGGTGCACAGGGAACTGCAGCATGGCCTCCCTGGGTGGATGACCAGAGTCACTGCTTTGGGAAAAACATAGAAGGATACTTAGCACTACACTTCATTGTCATGATCGGTAGGGGTCTTAGGGGGTCGGACTGCTTTCATCATAAAGTGATGGTATATCCTAGAGATAAGCCATCATTTTATGAGATAGGAATCCCTTTAAAGGCCCATCCTGACCTCACTGCAGCTCAGTCCTGTTCAAGTGAATAAATGGAGTTGCAGTACTGGAAATCCAATGTCTTCACGAGTCAGCTAACTGGTAGACGTTCCTGGAGTCGGACCCCCAACTAATCTGATATTGCTGGTGTTTCCTCAAGATATAATATATATATAAGGTTATACTTATTGAAAACGCCTTTAAAGGTCACACCCATGTGGCTGCCCAGGAGGCCAACAGGACACAGCGCTTTCCTAGTCGCACTGTCACTTCATTGAGTGGGGTCACATTGGTCGCCCCTACAGATTGGACATTGAGGAATTCCCATTAAGTCCTACTTTAAAGCTTCAAATATTCACTTCTGATGTTTGTTAATCCCTTATAATGAAGTCTAAATAATCTGCCATCTGGATATGAATAGAAGCTATTTCCCCAAGTACTTCATAAGCCTTCGCCACTCTCTTTGTGTTGTTAACTTCAGAGCAGCAATCCACTGTCAGCCCCCACATCTCTGCAACCTTCTCCACCATGACTCTGGTCTGTATGCATTTATATAGAGTCCTATATTGGAAACTATAGACTCATGTAAGGATTACAGCATGACTTTGATAAGTGGATAGGACATTGGAGGATCATGGTCTTAGGGTCCTATTACACGGGCTGATGAAGGCCCGATCAATATTGTAAATGAGCCCCGATCTGCTAGATCAGAACTCGTTTACTGTGCCTATTACACGACTCGATAATCATTTAGCAAGGGCTGCATGGACATCGTTAGTGATGTCCGTGCAGCCATTGCTCAAACCTTTAATACTTCACCTGTCTACATTCCCGGTCTTCTCCTGCGCTCTGCATGCCTCTTAGCACCATGTGCTGCAGCTTCAGAGCGGCTTATCTAAGCTGGCAGGCTACTTAGCCAATTCCAGGCCGCAACACTCCCAGCCAGTGATTGGCTGAGCAGCCTATGAGCTTAGATGGGCCGCTCTGAAGCTGCAGCGCATGGTGCTGAGAGTCATGCAGAGCGCAGGAGAAGACCGGGAGTGTAGACAAGTGAAGTTTTAAAAGTTTGGGCAATTGTCAGCTGTTGGCCACGCATCACTGGCCAACATTGAATGATCATTGTCTCTATTACATGGAGCAATAGTTGGCCAAATCAGGCCCATTCGGCCGATTATTGCTCGGTGTAATAGGGCCCTTAAAAACACCTCAAGAATGGCTTCTATTGACATATCCAATGGCTTCGCTTAGACATCATTTTAATAGATATTTTTTGGTCTATGCTCTCAGAATCTGTATGAGCACCTGAACTCGCCATGGATTAGTAACTATATTAGAGCAGTAGCTGAATGTTTGATTTCTATACAGAAATGTTGGCATGTCTCTATTCATTTGCGGTAGCCATTGTTTTATACCGATACTAGGTAGTGCAACCTTATTGGTGGTCACAGAGATGAGGGCAACTTGAGCTTGCTCAAGTCCGATCGTTCATCATGGCTGAAGAAGTTCGATGCAGAATTGAGACTGCCTGGAAAACATGGATATAACCATAGGCTTCCCGCCCCCCCTAGGGCTGCATCCATGTCTTCAGCCACCAACGATGGAACTTGAGCATGCTGGAGTTGCGCTCATCTCTGGTGGTCACCTTCTTATTAGCTTCTCAGCTCCTGAGGGAAGAACATACTGAGAAAATATTCTCTTCTGTCAAAAGTGGAAACCAATATGGCGGCACCTCCTTAACAGGACAGTAAAACATCCAATATTAAAGATGGATGGACTGGCATGTGGCCATCATTGGATTGAAAGTGAAGACAAAAAGCATGCACAGCTTACTGGATGTAACCTTGGTAGCAGGCGGTAATAATGTCATGATTTTATCACAGGTACACCATCATCCCATGACTACCCAGACTTTCATCAACACACAGAACTGTACATGAGAAGCCATGGGAAACAGACATACAGACAAACATGGGAATACTATGGAGCCTAAACATGCAAAAGGCACTTATTCATTTCATTTATTTTGCCCAATGGACTGGACCATTACCTGTATGACATGCATCCTCTGATGTTCCAGATGGGGAACCAATGCGGTGCCAATGCGGTTATGTAAACTTCTAAATTAGAAATAACAATCCTGGGTCACCTATTCTGTGATGTGCCGCTCCTCTGCTATTCTGACTAAAAATGTATGACTAAATAACCAACTGGGTGTTACTTAATGGGGGGGTGTCCCTACACTGTCTGACACTATCCAATCAGAGCTGACAGTGTAGGACACGACCCCCAACTGGTAACACCCAGTTGGTTATTGACTCCTAGAAAGAATAATAGAGGAGCAGCTATAAGGAATGATCCCCCAGAATTGTTATTTAATGGGAAATGTAGGTATTTACTAACCCAGACAGGTCAGGAGAGGCCACAGGTTCCCTTTAACTGAATACATTAACATATCTTTTACCTGAAATCACTATTATGGAACATTTCACAGAAAACAATGTAGATCTATGACAGCATTAGATTCAAATTGTTGTACATATACTTACAGTGAGGTCAATACTGTCAGAGGAGAGAGCCTGGGGATGCAGCTGTAAATTAACTCTTTGTTGTTCTGTTTTGGTGCCTCATCTCCCTCCACCCCTCCCCTCTCCATAGAAAATCATGAAGATGGGGGAGAGCTTCAAGCTGCTTTTTCATGATACAAATGCATTTTTTTCGGCTAATAAACCCAATTACAAAGTTTCTTAAAATCGCCTGTACTAGCGATTTCTGCAAAAAATTTTAAACTACAGTGACACTTTAACATTTCAAAGAGATTGTTCAAAGCATCCACTATATCCAATTCCAGGTATAAAGCTCTGATGTGTAAATGCCTCTGCAGCATTTTGCACATTAACCAGAAACCTTTATGAATATGGGGCCTATCTCGTAGAAAGAAGGTTCTGGTTTGGCATTAGGTCTACTGGTTGGGCTACAGTTCTCTGCACATAAGGACTATGGGTCACATCCAATACTGTCACATGGGTAGGAACAGGGGCCACAAGGTCAGGAATAAAAACAACTATACCTAACTGGGGATATGGCAGGTGTGCTGCAGGGAGAAGGGGCTAATCTGCGCCTTCTCCCTGGCGTATGCCTTGGGCACAACAATGATAAATTCCCCCCCCCCCAAGTGTTCATCTGTGGAAGAGTTTAGTGCAACTGTAGCATGCTCAAGTCTGATCGCTCAGCATATGAATACCAGTGGCTGAAGAAATTGGATGCAGCCCTAGGGAGTCCTGGAAAATAGGATACAGCCATAGGCCATAGACTGTATCCAGGTTTTCCAGGACTCCCTAAGGCTTCTTTAGCAACTGGCATTCATATGCAGAACGATCAGCATGCTCCAACCCTAGTAGAAGACTAGTAGGCTATTATGTTCAGAGACAGGTATTTCAGCGTTTTCTTTTTTTTTTAAGAAAAAAGAAGCCATTTGCTACTTTTTTTTGTTTTGATTTTTTTGTTTCGGATGATAGTTGCCCCATAAGGCCCCGTTCCCACTGAGCAAAACTAGCGGAATTCCGACAATTCCGCTGCGGAATGCAGTTAGCCTCCCGCTCATAATGGGAGTCTATGGGAGGCGCGCGCCCCCCATTATGAGGGGGAGGCTAACGGCATTCCCGGGCCAGACAATTCCGCAGAGGAATTCCGCTAGTTTTGTTCAGTGGGAACAGGGCCTAAGAAATACTGTCGTCTACGTATTAATGAGTAGAACACTTTTCAAGGGATGTTACTTTTTCAGCAAATAAAGCCGACTCATTTCAAGATCTATCCAGTCATTCAATAGAGAAATGCAAAGTGTTGTCTGACTGGATATAGGGTATGGTTATCTCATAGTCTTTGGATGGGGGTAAGTAAAGGCCGTATTATTTATGCAGAGCCGCTTAGCAATGGTGTGACAATTGGTCTGCTATGTACTTGTGTGCCCAGGACTGCACAAATAAATGCCCCTCTTTACTCTAAAGGGAAACTCTCAGCAGGTCACAATCATCTAACCTGCTGAAATGTTGGGCACAGGGCACTAAGAGTGAAGTTGTTCCTTCATCCTCAGCGCTGTTCCGTGGTATTAGGAGTTTAATCTTTATGCTACTTTGGTACTATGCATTTTGGTGCTCCGCCCCCAGTGCACCGACCTTGACTGCTTCATCGGGTGTGGATGGGTGCACTAGGGGGTGGTAATCCTGGTGGTTATCGGCTTCTATTATAGCCCCTGTATAAACTTTCCATTGCTACATAAAGTATAAAAGTAAGTCATAAAACACGCACCTTGTGTTTTTTTCCTTTTTGAATTCCATTGATCATAAATTAATATCATATCCTAGCGATAGATCATCATTAAGTGAGATAGGACCATGGCGTTACTTACCAGTGAAGAGTCCTGTGGGTGGTTCTTATGCAGTCTGGTCCCTAAACATGTCCCTCCTGGCCTGAATGACATCATACTACCCAGAATACATCACTGCAAGGCGATTTCCTTGCTGCTTGCACAGTGTTACATGGTGCACTGACCCCAGCTTCATGTGTTTATGTGCCAGGTGCCATCAGAGATGGCTTAGAATGACAAAATCAGGTGTGTCAATCAAACCAGAGGGGGCCTACTTAGTGACCAGACCACACGATGACAACGCTTTACTAGGAGGTTTGTATAGTGGCCTCTTTAGAGCCCTGTTTCTGTCTGGTATAAAGGCATGGTCACACACTGTTTTATTAGGGAACCTGACAAGTTTAAAGGGGAGACATTTTGTTTCGTCTTTCAAATCAACGTGTGTCAGAGAGTTATATATATTTGTAAATTGCTTTTATTTAAAAATCTGGTGTTCCAATACTTATCAGCTGCTTTATGTCCTGCAGGAAGTGATGTATTCTTTTCAAGCTGACACAGTGCTCTCTGCTGCCCCTTCTGTCCATGTCAGGAACTGTCCAGAACAGGAGAGGTTTTCTATGGGGATTTGCTACTGCTCTGGACAGTTTCTGACATGGACAGAGGTGGCAGCAGAGACCACTGTGTCAAACTAAAAAGAATACGCTACTTCCTGCAGGACATAAAGCAGCTGATAAGTACTGGAAGACTTCACATTTTTAAATTGAAGTAAATTACAACTTTATATAACTTTATGACACCCCTTGATTTGAAAGAAAATAAATTTATTTGGATTACCCCTCTAACACACCACCTGGTCTTTAGGCATCGTTTAGAATATCGTTTTTTGAGGAAAATAATCAGTATAACTTTTTAGAACAGTATAATTTTTTTTTTCATCTCTGCTGCAGTGATCATTCTCACCCAGTGATCCAGACCCGTCAATTACCTTGTAGGACCGCCCACTGGACTCCTAAGCATAGAATGAATTGGATGTGATGAATAATATACAAGTTATACTAAATACTTTCCTACAAATTTCTTCATCTACTTGTACTTTATACCTCGATGTCTACAGAGAGGACCTCATGTACAACGTGACAAGATCCCTTTAAATTTTGATGCTTCTTTTCATGTTCTTCCTTCATTTGCCCCGCCCCATGTCATACACAGTAATATAATAGACCAGGGACGGGGAACCTTTGGTCCTCCAGCTGTTGCAAAACTACAATACCCATCATGCCTGGACAGCCGAAGGCTGTCCAGGCATGATGGGAATTGTAGTTTTGCACCCGCCTTGTACTAGATATACACCTTATATAAGTACATAAAGCGTTCAGGTTACAACAATTATTTCACATTTCACATAGTAACAATGGATCAACATCCTTTCACATCTCCAGTCTCTCTCATTTTCTCTCTTTCTGGCCATCTCTCATCTACTGGCAGTCTCTCTCGCTCTCTCTCTCATTGCTACGCCATGACAGATATACACATCACAGGCAACTTTTAAACTCATCTCTTGTTTGGATGTCACAGTGTTTAGCGGAGACAAAAAATAAATAAATAACAATCATGTTATATCCCAAGATCCCGTAATGAAATAATTCACCATATCCGTCTTCTCCTCAGGACGTCAGTTACATATTTACATTTATTTATAGCTGAGTTTTTTGTTGTTTTTCTTTTATTAAAAAAAGAACAAAAAAAAAATTTAAAATAAATAAAATGAAATTAAAAAAATGACCTTTTCTTTTAATTAGAAATTAAATGGAGTTTGAAAAAAAATCCCTACTTTCTTCCCCCAGGTATTGAGGTGGGACTGTTTCCTTTTTTTTTTTTTTTTTTTTTTTCCGACATTCCTCCAACTGAGGTTTTTGCAGCCACATCTTAAGGTTACACGTGAACAGACGCTGCCAGGCCAGGCTTTTAGGACCACGTTACATAGAAGCATAGGTATTAAATAAATAAGAAAGCAAATAAATACATGAAGAATAATAAGTAATAGTACATATTCTGACTCCTTTTCATCAGAGTCAAATTTTTTTTTTTTTTTCGAAAGCGCTCCCTGAGGCCCCAATAGATAAAATAAGATATTTGAGGCACAGTATGAGTGAGGGAGGTTCTAGTAGGAACAAAAAATTTACAAAATAGAACCGTATTAACAAAATTGCACGAAAACACAACATTGGTTTCTACCAATTATAATCCATGCATGATGTTATATAATTCATCCTATTGTTTCATATTCAGCTCTTTATAACTTATTACTCAATTTAAACATCTCTCCGTAATCCTCTTATTACGCTACATAATCCCCCCCTATAATTCCTCTTACTACTGTGCATAAACGCTGCCTATAACTTCTCCCTAAATGTAATAATCCTACATCTATTTGCAAACAATATCTCTGTTTAACCCCTTGCATTGCTGTTGCTTTGTCTTAGTTCTGTTGATGGACCTTAGGCTGCATGCACACGTTCCGTGAAGTTGTCCGGACAATATTACAGCCCATCGCTTTGTACTGGGCTATTTAGACGTTCCGTGATTGCACGGATCCGTGATCCGTACCGTTAAAAAAATAGGACACGTCATTACTCGGAAAAGGAAGCACAAAATGGATTCCCCGTAGAAATCAATGAGATCCGTGTTTGATCAATGTGACATCCGTAAAAAACCACGGATGTAATGTAATCATTGTAATTTAAAATACTTTAAACAGATCAGTGAAAAGCACGGACACAGATGCAAATTAGATGACAACACGGACGGCTGTGCACGGATCATGGAGGTAGTTGACAGACCACAATCACGGACCAGGAAAAACACTGAACGTGTGAATGCAGTCTTAGCGTCCTCGGCTTCCTACATGTGATCAGGAATTAACATAGTAAAATGGATTGTGGTTGAATTACTTAATGGAACGCTTCAGGAAAAACTGATGGAATGTGTGATGCCTGGTGTAGGATCTAAGGGGGGAAGGGGATGACGTTGATATTAGAAGAACATCAAAGAGTTGAGTCCGGATTGGCACTAGATAGATCACACGGTTTATCAGTTTTTCCTGGAGTGTTCCTTTAAAGGCACCGCACGCTACTGCCCAGGCTACATAGTACAGCATAGTGGTGAATGCTACATTGATGTTATCTGGGCTGTAACTACTATTATAGACCAGTATATTATGTGCTTACAGTATGCCATAAGATATAGTAAGGCCTAACGCATACTTTCCAACAGTCCTGAAAATCTCACGAACTAAACCACAAAGGCGTGGGCACCCAAAGGTGACTGGTGTGGGTGTAGTTCCAGGGCAGGGCCTAAATGTCCTGATTTTTGGTGAATTCATTGTTCTTAAAGGGCTTAGAAAAACATGGCTGCTTTCTTCCAGATGCAAGACCACTCTTGTCCACAATTTGGGTGTAAATTTTTCATCTCAGTTCTATTGAATTGAATAGAGTTGTAACACCACACACAACCTGAGGACAGGGGTGGTGCTGCTTTTTTTTTGCAAGAAATTAGCTGTGCTTTTTTCAATCCTGGATATGCCCTTTAAGTATACAAAATACACATTTAACCCTTTACCGCAGCACTAAGTTCATTAATAATCAGTGCTAGTGTAATAGCTATTGAGCACGCTCATAAATCTAGTCAAGAAGATAGCAAGAAGAATGGTATAGCCTGAATATTTAATTGGACCCCGGTTGCCATTATCATTGGGAAGGATGGTATATACAAGTGTTCTATGTGAATGGTTTGTACAATATAATCAGATGTCTAGTCGGCTGCATCTAACAATAGGAATAGTTTGCAACCGTAACTAGGTCACTTTGATATAAGAGTCCATAGGCCTCTCTGCTACATAGGAGAACAGCCGGGAGAGTTGATAATGGTGCACTGAGAAGGCTCTGTCTCATGATTCCTTTACCTGTTCTTGAATTGTGAGTGTGGTTTTGCCTTGTGGCTCTTGGCTGCGTGGTGGCATACCTTTGCCCCTTGACTGCAATGTGTTCATCTAGCCTTAAAGGGGTACTCCCACCTGGACCTTTATGGTTTATGCCATACACCCCTGATAGATGTGGGTCCAGATGCTTTCAGTAGGATAAACCATAGAATGTCTATGGCTTTCCAACATGAGATGTTGGGGGGAGAGAAGGGTTGAATTTGTTGAATTTCAGACTTTAAGTGGGGGTAACCTACAAGGGGTTGGCGACTTTCTCGAATAAACCTAATAGTTATCTAGTGAATTATAGGATTTATTATGATATAGTATCTGAAGGTATCTGAACCAGCTCACATGGTTTTCCTCTTGCCTTCAGACTGGGTCAACACAACAAGAATAAAATTGGGGAATGAGGACTCCTCGGTCTTGTTTCTAAATCACTATGATGAGCGCTGCACCAGAACTCAACAGTCCCCCATAATTTTTCAGTAGGGTTAAATGGTTGCCACCATTGTTCACAAAGCAGGGGACCTGGTACTGTATTGTGGTTTTTTTTAACCAAGACACAGGTGTAAACAAAACCTGAGGCGGCTTTTATGTTTATACCATATTAAAGGGGTATTCCAGTCTATAGGTATGTTCACACTATGGAATGCACATTGAAGTTTCAAGTGGAGGCCGCACGGCGGACTCCGCTTGGATTTCCTCCTGCCCCATTGACTCAATGAATTTCTCAAGCGCAATCTGCCATCCGTCCAAAGGATTGACATGTCCTCACATATTCTGTAGTGTGAACATACCCTAAAGCATTTTCACCTATCCATTGTATGGGTTATAAAAAAACAGATAAAGAAGTGTCCCTTGGGCAGCAGGATTGGACAGGAGGAGATGAATGGAGCTGAGGTCAAACATGCCATCACTGTGCACCCTGGTTAAATGGTGCAGTGCTTGGCTGTTGTGGTCATTACCATAGAGTATGAATTGAGTAGCAGCAGGCTACATTCTAGCCATAGTTTTGCAACTGGATGGCTGGAATCTGAGCAGTTAGACCCCCACCTAAGTAGCACTGAACACCTATCCATTAGACATGTGAAAATAATGAAGACTGGAATACCTCTTTATTTCATAACAAGTCTTCCTAGTAGATGTGGTCATGCTCAATAGAAAACCATAATGCTGATGCAGTTGATAGCAGAAATAATCTGGTAAAGGACCAAGCAAGTTGACGCTATGTATCTATCACTTATCGCCTTTTCAATGGATAGGAGAGAAATGCTTTATGTTGGAAGACCCTTTTAAGTCCTTGCAAATCTTCCTAGTAATTGTGGTCATGCTCAATAGTTATAATGCACACTGAAGATCACTATCTGGTTGCTGTTACTGAAATTCTGAATCATGTTCATATTGTTTATATAATGAGATCAGTCTACATATAATCTCTGCAGAGTATTTAACCTGCCCTCATATGCTCTTCCCTATTACATCCAAAGTAGTCATCTGCTGTCAACAACTTTCCCATCAGCAGTCCATTGGTACTGAAGACGTCACCAGGCCCTAGGTACATTTTTTTTTTACTACATGGTGCCCTGGGAAGAAAAAGAAATTGGGTTCTGAGACACCCCTGGTTCATCCATATCCTGCATCCGGGCCGGCGTCTATTATAGGCTGGCGACAGAGGCCCCTTTAAATGGACAACCAAAAAAAGAATATATATGTATTTAAAAAAATGCTCCTTATATTCAAAAAGAGCAAAAGTCTAAAAAGATAGTCCCTTTAAATTAAATATATTAACACTATATGACCGACATAGAAAAATAAATATATATATATTTAACTCTGTATACACATACATATATTTATATAGAGCGCTATAAATATATACATGGATATATAGATATAGTCATATCTATATATCTATATGTATAAACATCTCTATGTATGTGTTCAAATCTACTTGTCCGGCAGATTGTTGGAGTCACCGATACAACTTTATTTTGTAACAAAAAAATATTTTCTGTATTTTTTTTTATATTTTTTTTCTTCAAGTCTGTAATGTGGCACTGATTTTTATTTGTTTATTTATTTTTATTTTTTTTTACCACAGTGCAAATATTAAGAGATGTGGACTAAAAACCTGGCTTGGCACTTTCTGCATTCAATCCTATATTGTCCCTATGGAAATTGCGTATTAGAAAAAAAAAAAATCAAAATCAAAACAAATAAAGTAAACAAATCATAGTCCCCACCCATTTCTTCCCACCCCGCCGTCCCGACATTTGTGTTCTTGAAAATCTCATCCCATTTTTGTTTTTTTTGTTTGTTTTTTTGTTAGTTTTTTGCTCAACCCCTCCCACGTTTTTTTTTAACCCCAATATTCTCGTCCTTTTGCTTCTTTTTTTTTTTTAGTTATTTAAATGAATCAGTAAAATGAACGGGTACATAGAGGGATTCATGCATTTTTTTTTCGTTTGGTTCATTCTATCCTTTTCGGGAATTTTTTTTAAATGTGTTTTGATTTTTTTTTGTCTTTTTTTTTAAGAAATCTGTTTTTTTTTTCCTTCACTTATTTCAGTACTTTGTTCTTGGTAACTTGCTTGCTCTTGCTCTGTTTGGGTCTCTAGCCCTTTCAGTCTTTTGCGTACCACCATTGCGTATTTAACCCCTTCACTGTTACAATGAGCTCAATGTAGGAGTTAAATGGAACAGGTTGCTTGTATAGGGAAAAATACATTTTATATCAGATGTAGTGAGTGTCCTAGACAGGTAATAAAACAGTTTTTAATTGGGTTATAATGAGTATCCAGTGAGAATATATATGTGTGTATATATATATATATACACACAGGGTGGTCCAAAGTAGGTGGACAACATGCATATTAGGGATATAAACAGGGGAGATTTATCAAACATGGTGTAAAGTGACACTGGCTCAGTTGCCCCTAGCAACCAATCAGATTCCACCTTTCATTCCTCACAGACTCTTTGGAAAATGAAAGGTGGAATCTGATTGGTTGCTAGGGGCAACTGACCCAGTTTCACTTTACACCATGTTTGATAAACCTCCCCTGTTCACCCTGTATATACATATATGTGTGTGTGTATATATATATATATATATATATATATATATATATACACACACATTTATTTATTTTTTCCTGATCGTCTTAGGGCAGCACAACAGTCGTTTTGTGTGGTGCCTATGGACTCCAGGAAATTACTGGAAATGTTCAACTTCCTGATCAATCTATGGCACACAATGCGATTGTTGTGCTGCCTACAGACTCCAGGAAATTTAAATTTCCATTAAGTAATTTTCAACATTACAATCTTTAATGTGACATGTATCTCTACAATTTATCTTTTCCCCAATAGTTAATATGATGTAATACATCCTGTATTTTCAATGGTGAATGGTAAACGTAGATACTCACTATTGGTCATCATGATATAAAATTTTATTTCCCTTTACAGGGATATAATTCTACATTTCTTTTTATTTTCTTCCTCTCCTATACAAGCAATGCTGTTCTCAACACAGTCTGCATCCTCAATAAAATATCGCCTCAAAATGACATATACTTACTGGAGGAGCCCCCAAACCATGATGCCATTTCACAGTGTTTATAGGGTATAGGTACTTGCAATGAGATTCTAGACCATGAATGTCAGATTTAGCAGCTGGTTTAAGATTTCTCACGAACCATATAGGCCAGATAGAACAGAGTCTGCACTCGACTCCGAAAAAAACAAAAGGAAACACCAGTAACCACTCTGAGGATATTTTCTCAAGGATGAAGACTTTACACCTACAGATCTGTGTATCAGACTAGGTGTCTGGTGTTTCACAAATCCCCTCATTTTGGCCGTAGGAAGCACACTGGCTGAATTCAAAATTTTCAACAACAAAAAAAAAAATTATAAATTTTTTTGTTTTGCAATTTTTTTTGCATCCTGTATAGCTTCATCCTATACGGACGAACAATTGCAATGCAGCATTTGGGGTCTGTACACGTGGACATGTTTGTCCTGAGCTCATTTTTCATGATCGCTAAACTTTCAGTATATTGTTTCATTGAATCATGAAAAGAGATAACTTGAAGTTGTTGCCTCGTGACAAAAAAAGTTTCGGAACTTATTTTAGACCCAAAATGGACCATGTGTTACACTCAGCCCAAAGCTTGATACACAGATCCTTTTATCAAGACCATAATCCTTTAGCTCTCTGACCCTCATTGATCTATCTGTCTGTGTCTTTCTTCTCTTCCTCCATCTTGTTTCATACTGGAGTGGTCCTGCGATTGGCTGTGTTGGTGTGCGCAGAGTCCTTATTATCTTTGGGTATACAGTTATGAACTTGGAGGAAGCTGTTATCCGAGTTATAAGTGGCTGTGGGGGTCCCGGCCGATTTGAGAGGGTCGCGGCTCAGCGTGTACATGGAGATCTCAGTGGAGGGGAGGGTGTTGAAGCCCTTGAGGCCCACAGGAGAGGCATCACGGGAGTGGGATGGCTCCGTGGACCGGGAGCTGGATCGGCTGCGCCTCTGATAACGGTAGCGATAACTTGGAATGCGAGTGATTGCAGAGGACTGGAGGTAGTCCGTTGCCCGTGCTGTGGCCCTCAGCTGTTTGTGGCGGTCAATGAACATGTGAACAGCAAGCACCCCCACCATTTCAGCAATAATGAAGGAAAGGGCCCCAAAGTAAAAGGACCAGCCATATGAGTAGCTGTTTTTCTTTGAGTCGCTTTTTGAAGGGTCACCAGCATTGGCAGATATGTACACAATGATCCCAATGATGTTGCTTAGACCTGCGGATTGTAAAAAGAAAGAAAAAGTCAAAATAGGGAAACGGCAGTAAACAATGGAGGCTTTGCCTGCATAAAAAACGGATGACGTAAAAGGGGTATTCCACTGAAACATAACTTTTGATATGTTGCTGCCCATGGTGAGACTAACAATTCTTTCCATATTTGTTATTATCTATTCAGTCTCCTTCCCCCAAGTCTGTGCATGCTGCTTTCTGCTGAACGCACAAAAATCTGTGTGTGAGTTTTTCTGATGTAAAAAAGGCAGGCTTTATCTGCAACTTTGTAATGCTGGGAGGGTTAATCACAGTGAGTTCATTAGCAACTTTACCTCAGATTAAACCTCCCACCGTTGCAAATAAAGCCTGCCAGGGACTTGTTTACATCAGATGTCTCAGAAGGGAAGGAGGAGGGGGAGACAGAGAGAAAAACACACACAGATTTTTGTGTCTTCAGCAGAAAGCAGCAGCTCAGAACTGGAAGATGGAGACTGAAGTGGGGAGTTCTGATGCAGGCGCGCACGGATGTGCCCACGTCAGAACTCTGCGGCCCTAAAGATGCTTAAAGTACTAATATGAATCCATTAGCAACCCTAGTGATGCTGTTTGGGTATTATGCTACACACCCCTCCATTGCTGTATGCATTATATGACTATAATAAGGTTTTGTTCACATCTGGATTGTGATATTAAACAGTTGACAGATACCAACAGTGATTGATGGGCCGACGGGTTCTGCCGAGGTACTTGTGAAGGGAAAATAAAGTGGGCATGCAGCAGAATTTTTCCCATGGAATGTGAGGGACTTTCTGCTATGGAGGTGCCTCCAGCCAAGATGTGAAGAGAGCTGGATTCACAGCCACTGTGAGCATTGCAAGTGTGGGTGAGAGCAGCCTGCAAGCATCTGAATAAATGCATATGGTTTGTGCTGAACCGCCTTCCTCCACTTTGCATAACACCCTAGGTGCCCCGCTCGCTTACCCTATGCCCTTGGCTCGGGTTCACAGTTTCAAAGGTCTGTCCCTGGAAATGGTTTGCCCCAGGAAATATTACTGTACAGCTTTCTGTTTGACAATACCCGTCCCTCATTTCCTGTATGTTAGATGATTATGACTCATCCATTCTCCTTCCCGCGGTCAGAGCGGCGGATCAATGGCCATTGCCTAGATGGAGTTGTGGCAGAAGAGGGAAATGTATCCACGCTTTTCTGCTACAACTGTACAAATACGGTATATCCTAGTGGTCTATATACACTTACTGTAAGAAGGGGGGGGGGGGACAAGTATGTTATAGTAATAGCAGGGCTTTATGACAGAACATAGATGGCTCTGTCAATGCTGCTTCGGGTGCTGCAAGGAAAATTCTTTATACTTTAATAGTACCAGCAAAGCAATGAGCGTCATTCTGTAGGGGGTACTCGGGTGAATTTATTTTTCTTTCAAATCAACTGGTGTCGGTAAGTTAGATTTATAATTTACTTCTGTGTGAAAATCTTGAGTCTTCCAGTACTTATCAGCTGCTGTATGTTCTGCAGGAAGTGGTGTATTCTTTCCAGTCTGCTGCCACCTCTGTCCATGTCAGGAACTAACCAGAGCAGGAGAGGTTTTCTATTAGGATTTGCTACTGCTTTGGACAGTTCCTGAGATAGACAGAGGTGGCAGCAGAGAGCACTGTGTCAGATTGGAAAGAATACACCACTACTTACAGGGCATACAGCAGCTGATAAGTGCTTAAAGACAAAACACTGGAGTACCCATTTAATTGAACCCCCAAAGCAACTTTCAGGATACTGAATGGGTTATTCAGAATGTAAGGGTTTATCTGGCCATAGATTTTACATTGAGTGAATAATTTATGCATATAAATAATATACATAAATTAAGTAATTACTAACGACATAGCAAACTATACTGTACATGTGAAAATCCAAAATCTGTAATATCATCATATTTTGCTAAGTGTCAAGGAGGAGTTGCTGAGCTGCAGCATACATGCTTTCTCCCTTGCTCCTCCTTAACCTGACTGGTTGATATACAGGACTGGAAGTAGGGAGGGGATTGAGGAGCCATGCATGCTGCAGCTTAGCCCAGTTTCATGACATTTGAGCATGAAAGGAAAAAGCAATGTTATAACTTTACAAACAGCCAACAGCTAAGAGATGTTTAACTTTTTTTTCTTAACTTTCCCACTCCCTGGCAATGTTCTGTCAGTCCTGGAAAATCTCTTTAAAGGGGTACTCCGCGAAAAAAAAATCAACTGGTGTCAGAAAGTTATACAGGTTTGTAAATGAATTTGTAAATAGCTGTGAATTAAAAAAACCAAATCAAGCTTTCTACTACCTATCAGCTGCTGTATGCCCTGCAGGAAGTAACATCATTTTTCCAAATCCAGCATAGCACATTCACACGTCCATAGTTTTTGGCAATGCACGGACCTATTTATTGAAGAATAGTGACCCGTGCCACAATTGCGGGTCCATAATAGGACCTGCTTGTTTTTTCTTTTACAGCATGGATCACATCCCTGCAACACATACAGACGGGGCCATTTAAATGAATAGGTCCGCAGTTTGTCAGACCTGCAATTACTGTCCGTGTGAATGTAGCCTTAGGGTACTATTACACGGAACGATAATCGGCCGAATCTGCCTGATTCGGCCGATTATTGCTCTGTGTAATAAAGACAACGATCAGCCGATGATCGTCATCGGCTGATCGTTGATATAGGTTAGAACCTATAATTTTCGGGCGCCGACCGCGCACCGCTACGTGCCAATGATGGCTGAGCGGCATGTCAGCTGACAGGCTGCTCTGAAGTGAGAGCGCGCGGGACCCGGGGAGAAGTGGACCGCAGCAGCAGCCCTGGAGCGTGGATAGGTAAAGTATACCATCTAAGCAAGGGCTGCAAGGACATCGGTAACGATGTCCTTGCAGCCCTTGTCAAACGATTATCGGCCGTGTAGTAGGCCCAGTAAACGAGCGCCGATCTAGCAGATCGCCGCTCATTTACAGTTGTTATCGGGCCCCTATCAGCCCGTCTAATAGTACCCTTACTCTGGGGGACTGTTCCTGCTCTTGCTGATGCGCACAGAGGTGGCAGCAGAGAGCACTGTGTTGCACTGGAAAGGATACTTCACTTCACGCAGGACATACAGCAGCTGATAAGTACTGGAAAGCTTGATTTTTTTTTTTTATAATATTTTTAATATCAGTAAATTCCAAATTAATAACTTTATGATACCAGTTGATTTTTTGTGCAGCGTACCCTTTATTATGTCATCACGATTAGAATATATATATACATATATATGCAGATGTGTAAAACTGTGGCCAGCTAAAATTAACTTTACAGGTCCAACGTCATGTGCCAGTTCATTTTATAATACCTAAAGGTTGGAACTCTGCTTATAAGGAGCTCTAAATCCTTCCCTTCAGACAGCCATAGTTATAATTCTGACTACTCACAACCACCACTAGAGGGAGCTGATGAGCTTACTGCATACTGCTTTATTTATCAGTCCAAAAGGTATGCCTTTAAATCCCCTTTATTGGTTATAAAACAGAATTTCTATGATTTTACCCCTTGGCAATGCTGAAGATCTGGAGCTCTGGATCAGTAAAAAGGGGCTCTTATCCTTGCAATGATAAATTGGAAAAAAATGATCAGCACCTTGAGCAGAACCATTATATTTAGACAAGGTTTACTCTTATATAACACATTTTTCACCTTGAGGACTAACTTATGTTACCTGCAGACACAAAGAAGATGCCAGCACTTAATATGATATTGTGTCGAGTTTTGTAGAACTCGCTGGCAGCAATGCACAGTCCTCCCATGAAGAGTAGGATCACACTGAGGATAGGGAATATACTGGAAGCCCTCACAGCCCCTGTGAAAAGAAAATGACAGGATCACATAAAGTATACCTGCTGATAGAGAACACGACCTCTGCTTTACATCAAGTTCATATTAAACATTTCTTTTAACAATATACTGTATATAAATCACTACCAATATGAGTGTCTGGCCACTAAGCCTAATAATATTCTAATGTTTCCTGTTCTGGAAAGAAAACACTTTAGTGGTCTTATAATTATAATTAAATATAGATTCACAATAAGAGAGGACAACTGGTAATACAGAATCCATCAACCATAATAGCTGGTGGTCACATCTTATCCTTCTTTCTGCACAGGTCACGGAGCATGCCCACAACACTCTCTCACAAGTCAATAAATCAACTCTAGACATGTGGCTGCTGTAAAGCATATCTCTGCAATTAAAAGCAACCCAGGCAAGATGGCTGTCTCCATAATCAGGTATAGAAAGGCGGTTCTTTCCTTTTTAATAAAGAGGGAACCAGTAACCTCCCTGAGGATTCTTGACCTGGCCCCAGTACTTTATAGTGGCCGGACACAGCTCTCCAATGCAATCAGTCAGACTGAATAAAACTGTACTTGACTATTGGCTTGACCAGAAGTCCCTTAGGGAGTGACTGGAGTAGTGGCCTTGTATGCAAACTGTTGCTCTATTTACGTCAGGGTCCCAGATACTTAATCCTAGTCTATGGACAGGAGACAAGTTTTAATAAGGCATAAGGCTTTAAGCGTATTTTGTGGTTGATATAACTATATACCTAGATATTGCCATGTTAAGCCTGTTCTTTGTCAGTAGATATCTACTGATGTTGGGATGCCAGTTTTACCATCTTCATGTGAGAGGCAATTGTAGGGTATGTGGGCTACTTTAGACCTGTATTAATCTATTATGTGGTGTAATCTATTATATTGTGGTGTCCCACCACTGGTGTTCTTTTCTCTTCTCTTATGCACCTGTCGTAAAAGCTTCTTTCTCCAGATAAAGTGGTGATGAAGGTATTTTTAAAGTTTCACCACTAGATGTCAGCATCTTTTATATGTATTTCTCTGAGTTTCACAGCTGAAGGTCCTAGTGGGTTAATATTTTCTGTATACCATGTGCTCTTATTGACCTATGGGAGGTGCTTTCTACTTCTGACATATCTCTTTTCTTCTTAATTATGTACACACCATCCCCACCACTCACAGGGTAGATTACTTAGCCCCTGTAGGAAGTTAGTTACTTGGTGGAGTAAGTTCAGTTAGTGTTATGCAGATTCTTGTGGGAGAAGGACAAACAGAGCAAACGTCCCTGCTGTAGCCAAGCCATGGCCTGACTTATGCCAGGACCTTTGTCTGGGATCAAGAGAGAGTCTAGTCTAAGACACAAGTGTGTTCAGATGCAGCTAGAGACAACTAGTTCATTTATTACTTTTACTATACCTACGATGCAGTGCTAAGCACTTTAAAGGGAGAAGAGTTCAGGAACAACCTAACCCATGCTGATAACCAGTCTAAAAGATGCAGGGCAGTATCACAAGAGAAACTAGACTGGATAGGACAAAGCCCCAGAAACTTAGTTTCACCCAGATAACCATGGCTGGGGCTTGGATCACCCTATTAGGATGGGTCACTCAACACTGTAGGGCACAAGGTGGTCAGACATAGTCTAAACACGGGTGCAAGTAAACGTCTTATTACACAGTCTTTTCAAAAGTTCCAGCAGAGTACATCGCTACAATGGATCAGGGCTCCTTCAACCAACTCTATTCCTCTACTCTACTCAACTCTCCAAGTACTGCTACAACTACCTCTCTTCTTCTCTACTTCTTCAAGCACCTCTTCAAGCACAAATGAGTTAAGCACTGTAGTCTATGTGAAGATTTCTTTATACTACTGAAGTGTGTTGTACTACTGAAAGACTGCACAATAAAGCTGTTCTATTTTATATCACTGTGACTCAGTCATACTTTGTCTGCACCAGCACCCATACTCACACGAGCCGCACACTTTGGGTTATTTTTTCCCCTTTCTGTGGGTGGCAGTACAGATAGTCCAGGTGGGCTAGTTACCACTCAGGACTACTGTGACAAAAGCCCAAGGGACTTAAACAAGCCCGGCAGGTCAACAGCCATTAGGGAACATAGCCAGCCACATAAACAAAGCAGGTACCAACATTACACCTGTGTGCTGGACAAGCATTGGCGTTACGACCATACCATCTTTGGCTGAGCTGTCACAACAACACCTATAACTGTACCTCACCACACTATGCCATGGTGCATGCTGCCTGTAGAATCTGTTGCAGTGAAAAAGAAAGGTTAAAGGAATTATCCAGTACTCCCAAAACATGGCCACTTTTTTCCAAAGACAACATGACTCTTGTCTCCCGTTTGGATAAGTGATTTTTTTTGTAACTCAGTTCCATTGAAGTTAATTGAGCTTAAAGCGAATGCACCATCAGGTACATTAGCTTTAAAGGACACCTGTCACCCCCCGTGCCGGGGTGACAGGCTCCCGACCCCCTGTTAGATCCCCCTATACTTACGTGATCCCGCCGAGTCCCGCTTCCTGAGCCGGTCAGGTCCCGGAGATATCAGCTCCCGAAGCCCGGCGCGAGCGCTGACAGCAGAGTCAGACGCCCATAGAGAATGAATGGGGAGTCCGATGCTCCGTCATTCTCTATGGGCATCGGACTCATCTCTCAGCGCGCGCGCCGGGCTTCGGGCGCTGATATCTCCGGGACCCCACCGCATCAGGAAGCGGGATCCGGCGGGATCACGTAAGTATAGGGGGATCTAACAGGGGGTCGGGAGCCTGTCACCCCGACACGGGGGGTGAAAGGTCCTCTTTAAGTGTAGCATATGAATAGAACAGCGCCGGCACGAAAAAGTCGGTGGCACCAGCCTGGGCTGAAGCACCGGAGACGGGCCAGCCCGCCCCCAGTGGGAGGAAACTCCCGCCGCTCTGTGACGCGGCTCCATTGATTCTAAGGGAGGGGGGGGGTTTCCTCCCACTGGGGATGGGCCGGCTCCAGCGAATGTACCTGGTGGTACATTCCCTTTAAATGCAAAGCACACCTGAACTGAAGACAAGAGCGGTGCTGTCTCTGGAAGAAAGTGGCCATGTTTTCGTAGTGCTGGATAATCCCTTTAACCTCTGGTTCTGGACCAGTGGATGGGTGCCTATACTATTGCTACTCATGGACACAATATACACAAGAATACTGCACTTTGGGAAACACATAGCAGATTGATCACTCTCTGCCACATCCGTCATCCACACATTAACTTTCAGTGAGATTTTCAGCTTGACTGGTCTACAGATTAAAAAGTCGAACATCTAATATTAAAATGTATCCGTCTATTTTACTGCGGAAAAACAAACCTCTGTTAATGATCAGATCACAGTTTGTATCCATCTGATTCTTGGAATTCAATATCAATTTGATATTCGTGTCTCAACTTAATTCAGTCTATTTAAAAATAATTGTGGAGTAACAAAATGGATTACATTGTTTATGGAATCAATTCTAGGTGGCGTCGCCTAAAACACAAAACAATTGGTTTTGACTAGAATCAATTGTTTTTTTCCCCAGTTAAAGTGTTGAAGTGGTATCCGTCAGAACTGCGTTCACACTACGTATATTTCAGTCAGTATTGCAACCAAAACCAGGAGTGGATTAAAAACACAGAAAGGATCTGTTCACACAATGTTGAAATTGAGTGCATGGCCGCCATATAACAGTAAATAACGGACATTATTTCAATATAACAGCCGTTGTTCTAAAATAGCAGCAAATATTTGCCATTATATGGCGGCCATCCACTCAATTTCAACATTGTGTGAACAGATCCTTTCTGTGTTTTTAATCCACTCCTGGTTTTGGTTGCAATACTGACTGAAATATACTGACTGAAATATACATATACTGACTGAAATATACGTAGTGTGAACACAGCCTAAAGATGGTGCTAGTCGGGGGTGGGTGTTTGGGGTGTTTGGGGTTTGCGGATTATGAGTCTTAAGGCTTCAACAATGAGATCCTAGACAAGACTATGGTGGGCACTAGCTTGGCCGAGCACCTCCTGATGCTTGGGTAGAGGTGGCCATACACCTTCAATAACTGAAATTCTAATTATTTCGGTCCTTGAAGGGATGTATAAACGGGATATACAAAAATCAGAATGAAAAAATTTAATAGGTTTTTGCAAGACACATTAGAACTCCAGCAGTATGCCAGCTATTCTCGCAATGCCTCCGAAGTTCTAATGTGTCTTGCAGAAACCTATGACATGTTTTCACTAAAATTTTTGAATATTTTGTTTACACATACCTTCAAGGGACGAAAAAAAGGAAAATTAGATGGAAAAAATCTAGTAGGTTAACCAGGCACGGCTCTGCCCTGCTCTGCTCAAGTCCCCCATTGATTTAATTGGTATTTCATCGTTATTTTAGTTGAGCACTCGAGGATTGAAAAATGCTCAAACCGAGTAATGAGCATTTGAGCATTTAAGTGGTCGTTCAACACTAGGGGGCGCCATAACATATACTGTAGTGTAGGTGCCCCTTGGCTGTGGCAGGAGGATTTGCTACCAGGATGTTGGGTATGTGGTGTGGGTTCCTCTGCCCTCTTGGTCATCACTTACTACATTGCTGGGTCTCCCTAAGTGGCTGAGTGAGATGTAGGGGTGCTTCCTGTTTTGGTGCCCTCTGCCCACCCTCCCTCTCCTTTATTGCTCTTGGGCAGCATGGTAGCTCTCTTGCTGTAAGGTGCTGGGGACCTGTGTTCGACTCCAACTAAGGACAACATCTACAAGAAGTTTATATGTTCTTCCTGTGTTTGCGTTGGTTTCCTCCAGGTACTCTAAATTCCGCCCTCCATACTAAACATTCTAATTCATTTAGATTGTGGGTGTCATTGGGGACAGTGGCTGAAATGAGTGATGTCAATAAGAAAATAGTGCAAAAATAGGTAACAGGTACATCGCTTTGTGTTATTTACATGAACAGACCAGACCAGATGCCTCCCACGTACGCCAC
Organism: Dendropsophus ebraccatus; assembly: GCF_027789765.1. NCBI lineage: Eukaryota > Metazoa > Chordata > Amphibia > Anura > Hylidae > Dendropsophus > Dendropsophus ebraccatus. The sequence goes on along the minus strand of NC_091457.1, from coordinate 138,500,932 downwards.
CGGTTTATTCCTGAGCACCGGCCAGGCATGAATTACTGGGAGCGGACCCTCCAGCCCCCAATGTGAAGAAACCCCCTTCCCTCTGTGACACGGCTCCATACGATTCAATTGGGGGGGGGGGGAGAGACCATCACAGATAGGGGGGGAGATCATCACACTGGGGGCTGGTGGACCTTCCCTCAGTGCTCGGAAATAGACCAGTGCCGTGCATGGGAATTGGGTGGCGGTTCAAAAAAAGGACCGCGCCACCGGCATCCCTGCACCGGCGCCAGTCTGTCCATGTAAAAAACACAAAGCGATGCACCTGGTGGCTTATTTGCTTTAAGAATAAGTTAGCGCTGTCCAAGGAGATCTGTATGCTGCTGCCCTTAGTGTTTTGTGAATGAACGTACAACAGAGATGTATTAGACCTGGCCCATGGAGCTATTGCAGTGTCCATGGCTGGATGGGTATCATGACGGCGGCCGACACAGTCAGGTGGGGGTTATGTTGTGGTGTATATTATCATCAAGAAGCATGTGTTGTGTAACATGTAACAAATGTATTTGCACAGGTTATATCACCTCGGAAAAACCTGCAATGTTTGAACGTGTTGGTGAGATATGTATATATATATAACCCTACTTGTGGATTGTCTTAAGAAAACATTTCTCTTGCAGAACGTACAGGTGTGACTTTAACGTGACACCGCTGAACTCACTTGTCAGATTGGTGCTCTGTATAATGAAAATGCAGAACTTGTACTGTATCCAGCAACCTGCATAAAATATCATGCTGAAAAGCCTTATGAATGTGATACACACTGGAGGCTTTCTACATGGATCTAACAATGTTGTTGGTCAATATGTTGGAAGCTTGTTGACTGTACTCAGTCACTTGGGTTTTGTCGTAACCGGAGCATGGGGCATTTGATTGGCGATGGCTGCTCAAGTTGGATACAGCTCTAGGGAGTCCTGGAAAACATGAATACAGCCCAGGACTACCTAGGCCGGCATCTAACTTCAGCAGCCACTGCCAATCAAATGCTGTACACTTGGGTTCCGACAAACTTGATCGTTCTTCAATCTCACTCAACTCTAATCTTAACTTTTCCACCAGCAATATAATCAGAAAGAACCACGATGGTGCTACCAAGGTCCAGGTCCAGACTAGAAGGTTACGGTACTGCAGAAGGGTCACATACAAAAAGCATCTCATTATAGAGGAAGTTCATTATTTTTTATTTTTCCATTGGCAAAGTGGTGTCATAATGGCTTGGGTGGGTTAAATAACTCGATAACTTTATTTTTTAGGTTGTTTTGCATGCACTGATACCAGTTATGAAGAGTTTTTTTTATTGGTTATATCTTTACATTAAAAAGCAGAAACTTTTGTGGGGGATTCTCAGAAAGACATGGTGGTGCTCAACGGGCTTATAGATTTGCAAAACTTTATTCCATAAAAGCATGGAACGGGATGCTGACAGGTGATCAGGCTACGATCGTTTCACGCTCACAATCAGTGCGCTTCCTTACGGCCCTCCAGGGGCCCCACTTAACAATAAAACGTAGCTCGATCACCTGTCAGCGTTCCGTTCCTTGCTGTTATGGAATAACTTTTTTTCAAGTCTATTAGCCCAGTAAGCGCCACAGTGTCTTTCTGAGAAGCTACAAAAAAGTTTTTGCTTTTCAATGTAAAAATATAACCAATAAAAAAACTGCTCATAACTGGTATCAATGCATACAAAAGTACATAAGTAACACCCTCCAATTACTAGGAAGGGTGCAGTGCGCGTTCTATTGGGGGGAAGGGCAGTAGTATCATACTCAGCATCCTGGGTTTGGCTCACTTCTTTCTTCACCAGAACCGGCACAATGAGCTTGATGTGTGCTGGCCGTGGCTTTTGCAGTGTCTGCTGAGCCAATTAGCATCTGAGGCACCACTGCAGCCATTGATTGGCTTAGCAGACACTACAAGAGCCTACTGACACACAGCAAGCTTAATTTTAATGCTCTCCCCCAATAGAAAGTGCACAACACCTATCCAAAATCAGTCTAGCCCCTAGGAGATTAAGTGGGGATGCTATGCATCCCTACTTAACCCCCTAGGGGCCATACCTTAACTCCTGGTTCTGGTTCAGATACCCGAACCAGACTTTTTTTTTCGATTTCGGCTAAAACTCATCGGACCCAAACTTCAGTGGGTCCGTTCTTTCCTACTCACAATCCAAAAACTGACCTAACAGTATGCTGTGTAGTCTAAAAAGAAAGCGGAGTCTCTGGAGGAAAGCCCATGCAAATACAGGGAGAACATACCAACTCCTTGGTGGGTTTAACCCATGACCCCACCATTGCAAGACATCAGGGCTAATCACTGAGTAACAATTTAGTTCTTTGTGATGAATAGCCCAGCACAAGTCTCTTCCACCAAGTAGCAAAGTAGTCCCCTTCTAGCTTCTCCTAGTATATTCTCATAATGCAACACACATCCGGAGCTGAAGTGCGGCTCTGCCGTTGATTAGCACCGGCTCTATAATACATCTTCATTAACATTTGTGCTGTTTTGCCCTTTTTTCCCCAGTTTGTTTTTTACTGTATGCAGGGAAAAAAGTGCTTCTACATGAAAAACATCAACAAGCAAGCGAGGCGGCCGCTGATGGATCTTATTGTGGCCGTATCCTTATTCTAATTGTGACTTATGTGGATACTTAGGGCGGCTCGGCTCATGAACAGATGAGTACAAATGCTCCTTAACACGTCCGTACTGCCTGATTACCATATCAGCATCTCCCGCTATACTTCTATTGGCTTTTCATGAGCGAAGGAGGCATTCCAGACTTGCATATTTGTTTTTGTGTTTTTTTTTTGTTTTTTTTACTTACATCCAAATTTTGGGAAGCATTCCTGCATATGTTAGGTATACAAATGCATATACTCATTATACTGAATCAGCAGTGCAAATTGTTGTTAATATATCTTTCCAATATAACATGGTCATTTAAAGGGGAACCCTCATCCCCTATTATCCCCAAAATTTGGAATTCTTCAAAATAAAGTCTTAACGGGGTACTCTTTAAGTCTTTAAAGGGTTATTTTTTTAAGATCAGCTGGTGTCAGAAAGTTATATAGATTTGTAAATTACTTCTATTTAAAAATCTCAAGTCTTCCAGTACTTATCAGCGGCTGTATGTCCTGCAGTGGTGTAATCTTTCCAGTCTGACATAGTGCTCTCTGCTGCCACTTCTGTCCATGACAGGAACTGTCCAGAGCAGGAGAGGATTTCTATGGGGATTTGCTACTGCTCTGGACAGTTTCTGACATAGAAAGATGTGGCAGCAGAGAGCACTGTGTCACTGTGGAAAGAATACACCACTTCCTGCAAGACATACAGCAGCTGATAAGTACTGAAAGGCTTGAGATCTGTATAACTTTCTGACTAAGTGTAAAACCAATGAAGCCGTCATATAAGCTAATCATGCTATATTATAGCGATGCTATGTTTTACACTTGCTGACTGTATAGCCAGTGCTGATGTAGGGGTCATTCCCTTTTAGAAGGGTTCTCAGACGACACTTCTTTTCCTACTAATCTGATTAATACGACAGTAAGTGAAGACTGGACATGGGATTATACAAGTGTATGTGGTGGGAACTGTTCTTTGTGGTTTGATTAGTGGTGGGGAACTTCCAGCTGTTGCAAAGCTACAATTCCCATCATGCATAGCTAATCTTTGGCTTCCAGGCATGATGGGAATTGTAGTTTTGCAACAGCTGGTGCTCTGCAGGATCCACACCACTAAGTTAGATGGAAAAATGTGAAGAACCTCGAGGTATATAGCGTGCTGTATCTAGTTGATAGTATAATATCAAAAATAATATAAATTATAATGTGGGGATTTATTAATTTTAAAAAATGCATAAAAATAGGTAAACAATGATTCAAATCAATAAATATGCTCATTAAAATTCCGAGGATAGTCCATACAGATGATACAGGTGATGTCCAGTTCAGATCTGAAACATGTGAAACATCTATCGTCTCATGGTAATTGGCGCTCGTAATTGCTGGCTTACCGCTCCGATGTGGAGTAGTGCATGCAATATTTTACCTAGGTAGAATCATAGCTCCGGAGTCTCAGGTGATGGAAGAAGTCACTTAGCCTAGGGCTTCAGTCATAGGCTGCTCATACTCTAGCAAGCTGTATTGTGCAGGATCAGCGATGGAAGTTAAACCGGAAGTCCAACAGGTAACATGCGGTGGATTGTAGTTTACAGTGGATTATGGTAGTTAGAGCTCTATGGATGAAGGATGTAGTAGTCCTTACGATAATCCTGGAGTGTTAGGAGTGTTACCGTTACCGTTAGGAGTGTTATGGTAAGGACTACTACATCCTTCATCCATAGAGCTCTAACTACCATAATCCACTGTAAACTACAATCCACCGCATGTTACCTGTTGGACTTCCGGTTTAACTTCCATCGCTGATCCTGGGAATTTTAATGAGCATATTTATTGATTTGAATCATTACCTATTTTTATGCGTTTTTTTAAATTAATACATCCCCACATTATTATTATTATTTTTGATATTATATTATCAACTAGATACAGTAAGCTATATACCTCGAGGTTCTTCACATGTTTCCTTTTTCTAGTACAATTTATTGATGTGCACAGAGACACATCGGTAAGATCACTCAGTACTAGCGGCAGTGACCTGTAGTGGGATGCAATTCCCCCACTAAGTTAGATGGAGTTGCTGATGACACCATAGAAAATTATCATGATACAAAGTATACTGGATAGTGATAAACTAACAAACTCTTATAGTTCTGTATTTCTGGATACCTCTGTCTATGACATCTATAGACCCAAACAGTCTACGGACAGGGGTCCCCATACTGGGCCAACTCACTTGACTTTGCAGCATTCTCATCCAACGATTTCTATAAATCTGGGAGTATAATGTGTTCAAACAAGAATTCTGGTTTTTTATAAGAAATTGTGTTCACTGTGATAGTTGTCGTATACAATGTATTCATAGCAATTGTTCTGAGTGATGCTAACACGCTTGATCCTAGCCATAAAGTAAAGGGGGCAGAGATGTAGCTAAAATATTGTTAACCTGGACAAAGATTGCTGCTAATACTAAACACATATACTACTGTACAGTACACATCTACCATACTGCTATATCAGACATACATATAGTACTATAGTATAGTGCAATATGATACAGTATAGTGTAATGTCATACATTTAAATATTACTCAGACACATACACACATTACACACACATCCACGCACCCACCCACCACACACCTACATACATAATACATCTACATATACATCCACACATTGCATATCTACATACATAACACATATTACACACCTATATACATACATACACACATTACCAACCTATATACATACATAACACACATTACATATCTATTTATACACACACATTACATAAGTGTGTGCATATATATATATATATATATATACATACACATTACACAGCTATATACATACACTGCACATACATGTCTCCCATACAGATACCCATATACACACATACACATTAGGCAGCTTTCACACTGTTTTGTATCAGTATCTGTTTGCTGTAGGTGCCAGGAAAGCTCACAGCGCATACATTAAACATATGTACAGGCTCCAATTAACCCGACATCGGTATATAGTATTCTTCTTATTCTGCTGAATAGAATAAAGCAGCAGAGGCATCCAGTAAATAAAATGTATACTATGTGGTACATTTTTTTTTTTCTACCATTGCAGCTCATCTTTCCGAGGCATCTTTGACAGGTGTATTTCGGGAAACCACCCCAATGTATACCCCTGATGGACCTATAAAGTGCTATGGGAAAGCACAGTTATACCAATAACATACCTATATATTCGTACACATTATATATACATGTACATTAAATACACCTAACACACATACATACAAATTACTCACATTAACACATATAGTTTGGCAGATTACATACACATTACACACATATATAATCACACACATTGCTCACACTAACCCTTTCTACAGAGATGTCACAGAGCACAGGGAGCTGTGGTGAGTGGAGCAGAGACTTGTGTGTACTTCGTTTGAGATCAATTTTCGTTGTTATTTGCCGAAAAATTGTCCCATGCAATACCACCCTTGGTCACTTATGCTGCGTTTACACGGAATGATTATCGTGCGAATTTGCACGATAACAATCAAATTCGAACGATAATCGTACGTGTAAACGCAGCGAACGATCGAACGACGAGCGAGAAATCGTTCATTTTGATCTTTGAACATATTTTTAAATCGTCGTTCGTCATTCGCAAAAAATTTGCATATTGTTTTGTGTAAACAGTTGTTCACCGATTTTACCTATGTGCAAGATAGGCTTAAGCGATCGCAAAATGAATTTTCCGTACGATATATCATTCCGTCTAAAAGCTGATCGTTATAAAAAAAAAATGTTACTTCGAAATCGTTAATCGTACGATCGGGCAGATTATCGTTCCGTGTAAACGCAGCATTATTCTTCAGTTTGGTTAGTAAGGGAGTTGAGTGCAGGTGTGGAGTGAGGAGCAGGGGTGTGAGTTGTGAAGGCAGACAGTAGAAGTCTTTGAGGAGACTTCCCAGCCTTGACTAGGCCCCTAAGGCCTCTGGCCTAGCCTAGATATCTGCCAGCTGACCTTCTGCGCTATTTTTGGAAAACCTGTACCCCGCCGCTGGGAATTGTAGTACTGGCATTGTGCCACTTGTAGCTCAGAACGGCACTGAAAGGAATTAACTGGAGAGGATTTGGTAGGTGTGGTAGTAGATGTAAACCATGCCAAAAATAAACTTTTTGCCTCTGCCTCTGATTTGGTGGATTTACCAAGAGGTAAAAAAGAGAGAAAGATTTGGTGCTGGGAATGGGCATGGGGATTTAAATTAATCTGACGTATTTATCTTGATAAATTCCTCCATTTGTGTCCCCATGTTGGAATGGAAATAGTCAACTACTTTTTTGCCAAGCAAAGATAATTGTGAGTGACCCAAGTTACCCGAATCTCCTGCCTATTCTTTTTGCACCCCACCTTTCACCAGCCAGGTAACACTACACAGAGAGTTCCCCTGGCATCTACCACCTCCACATCCACAGTCCCATCCCTTCTTCATTGTGCCTGGTGGGAGGTTTGGTGGAGAATCTCAGCCACCATGAACATTGTGATCAACAGACCCTCATCATCCGGTCAGACCTCCTACACACCACAGGCTCCCCCTAGGTTGTAGTAGAGATGTACAGTACAAAGGATTTTCTGAGAAGGTGAAGTATGGTGTTCAGTGACAAAACCAGCTCAGTTGTACACAGCCTTTAGGTAATACAGTCATACCGTTGTAATACCACTATACCATGACCAAATATCACCAGATCTATACCATGGCCAAATATCACCAGATCTATACCATGGCCAAATATCACCAGATCTATACCATGGGCAAATATCACCAGATCTATACCATGGCCAATATCACCAGATCTATACCATGGCCAAATATCACCAGATCTATACCATGGCCAAATATCACCAGATCTATACCATGGGCAAATATCACCAGATCTATACCATGGCCAAATTTCACCAGATCTATACCATGGCCAAATATCACCAAATCTATACCATGGCCAAATATCACCAGATCTATACCATGGCCATATATCAATAGATCTATACCATGGCCAAATATCACCAGATCTATACCATGGCCAAATATCACCAGATCTATACCATGGCCAAATATCACCAGATCTATACCATGGCCAAATATCACCAGATCTATACCATGGCCATATATCAATAGATCTATACCATGGCCAAATATCACCAGATCTATACCATGGCCATATATCACCAGATCTATACCATGGCCATACATCACCAGGCCCAGATCTGTCTGATATAGACAAACACAGCTCATATTGAGAAATGGAAGCTGAGTTGTGACTGGTTGGTTTTTATCCCAAAGGTTTCGACAGGACCAAATAACCTCCAAATCAATACTACCACCAGATCGTCCTGATATAGTGGTAGATACCAGCTGTATTTCGGCACGCTACAGACCATATATGCGATTACAGTGCAGTTACATTCATAAACCCATGAGTGACATCTTCCCAAATTGGTCCCTTGTTTGTCACCATCTCAGACCACCATGATGACTGCCATCACACTGCAGGGTTTGCCACCTTGCACGCCGTCTTCAGTTTCTCACTTTTCCAGACATCCCCACCTCTACAATCTTCTCATTTTGCTGCTCCTTTACCAGTACCGTCCTGCTGATTCCCCAAGTACTGTGCATGCTGCTGTTCCCATAACTATACTTACTTAGAAACATAGAGGATTGTCGGCAGAAAAAGACCACCTGGTTCATCTAGTCCGCCCTTATATAATCCCCTTCTTATCTTAGGATAGATATACAGTATGTTTTGCCCAGACAGGTTTACATTCACTTACTGTAGATTTACCAGCCACATCTCCTGGAAGTTTGTTCCAAGCATCTACTACTCTTTCAGTAAAGTAATATTTTCTCAGGTTGCTTCTGATCTTTCCCCAACTAACCTCTGACTGTGTCCTCTTGTTCTTGAGATAATTTTTTTTAAATTAAAAACACTTCCCTCCTGAACCTTTAGTCCTTTCCTCCAGACTATACAGATTCAAATCCTTAAAGGGGTACTCCAGCGTGTGGGCAGTTTTTCGCTGGGACCGGGGAGGAGGTGGCCGAGGGAAAAGACGTCCACTCACCTCCCCGGTTCCAGCGGCGGGTCCCGCCGCTTCGGTGCCCGGTTCCCGGCCGCTTTCGGGTGTCTGAGGCCGCCCGAGACGTGACATCTCAGGTCTGCTCGGCCACTGAGTGAAGAAGGCGGGATCCGTTTCCAGTCCGATCAGATCCCGCCTCCTTCACTGAGTGGCTGAGCGGACCTGAGACGTCACGTCTCGGGCGGCGTCAGACACCCGGAAGCGGCCGGGAACCAGGCACCGAAAAGCCGTGATGCGGGACCCAGCGAAAAACTGTCCCAGTCCCAGCGAAAAACTGCCCCCACGCTGGAGTACCCCTTAAAGTCTTTCCTGATATGGTTTATGCCTGACATCCTCCACCATTTTTGTAGCCCCAATTTTTCCAGATATTTCTAGAAAATAGTGTCATCTATCTAACACTTTAACAACGCAGTAATTGTGTCTTCTTGGTGTCTCAACCCAGCAACTGAACCCCTAGCGTGTCTGCATCCAATAATAGTGCCCCCAAAACAGTAATAGTGGCCCCTATACCCCTATACAGTTATAATGCCTCCTTACTACCCCTACACAGTAATAGTGCCCCCTTAGTGTTATCCTTACAACACTAGTGCCCCCAGACAATAGTAGTGCCCCTTTAGTGCCCTCTGCATCGTAATAGTAACATAGAAACATAGAAGAAAAAGACCACTGGGTCCATCTAGGTCCAACTGGGTCCACTGGGTCCAACGTCTTACTGTTCCCACACAATGATAGTACCCCAAACACTTAAAATACACCCTTACTGCTTAACACAGAGTATAAGAGACCCACACAAAAAAATTACATTTACTTCCATATTGAACAAACCAGCTCTGAAATTGGTGGCACCTCAAATCAACTTGTGCAAGAAAGTGCCAGAGATTTGTAGTTTACTTCTATTTATAAGTCTCAAGTCTTCCAGTACTTATCAGCTGCTGCAAGTCCTGCAGGAAGTGTTATTCTTTCCAGTCTGGAGAGCAGGAGAGTTTTTTTGGGGGGGATTTGCTACTGCTCTGGACAGTTCACGTCATAGACAGAGATGGCAGCAGAGAGCAGTGTGTCAGACTGAAAATAATACACCACTTCCTGCAGGGCATACAGCAGCTGATAAATACAGGAAGACTGAAGATTTTTAAATAGAAGTAAATTATGGTTCATTTACACGGAGCGATAATTCGCCCAGACAAGCTTGCAATCGTTTTAAGATCGCTTAAGCCCATCTCACACATAGGGTGAATCAGTGAAAGACTGTTTTCACGAAGCGATCTGCAAATTTTTAGTGAACGACCAATGACGATTTGAGAACATGTAGTAAGATCACAATAAACGATTTCTCGCTCGTCGCTTGATCGTTTGCTGTGTTTACACGAGCCGATTATCGAAAATTCGAGCGATAATCGTTCCGTATAAACGCAGCATTACAAATCTATATAATTTTCTGACACCAGTTGATTTGAAAGAATTTACCCCTAATAGCTCCATTGTGATAGGGATAGTTTCTAATTACAGCGATGCTTGAAAGTTTATGATTCCTTCAGAATTTTCTATATTTCTGCATAAAACTGCATCAGATCTCTTGATCTGAAAAATATTAGATTAGGTTCTTTATGATCCAATATCACATATAGGTGAAGGATAGAAGTATGCGAGGATTAGCAGGGAATTTGAGGGTGAAATTAGAGTCAGGTGTTTTATAATTAATGGCATGACAATCAGGTGTGAGTGGGTGACGCGTTTTATTTAAAGAACAGAGATCTATCAAAATCTGATTATCACAACACGTGTTTGTGCAAATGGAGGAAACGTAAGAGCATTATTACCCCCTCCAGGAGAATACGCCAAGACCAAAGAACATAATAGTCAGCAAGGTCACAAAAGACACCAAGGTAAAGGATACTCTGGCAATTCCCCAAATAAACAGGTGTCAGAAAGTTATATAGAGTTTTAATTTACTTCTATTTAAAAAACTCAAGTCTTCCAGTACTTATCAGCTGCTGTATGTCCTGCAGAATGTGGTGTTTTCTTCCAGTCTGACACAGTGCTCTCTGCTGCCACCTCTGTCCATGTCAGGAACTGTCCAGAGCAGTAGCAAATCCCCATAGAAAACCCTTTCTGCTTTGGACAGTTCCTATCATGGACAGAGGTGGCAGCAAAGAGCTTTTTTTTTAAATATAGAATTTAATTGAATATCTGTATAACTTTCTGACATCAGTCTATTTGAAAGAAAAAAAAATCAGAGTCAGAGTTCCCCTTTAAGCAACTAAAGGCTATTAGCTAATGTTATTGTTTAAGAATCCACCACCGTTATGTATGCTTAGCAGGATTGCAAGAAGAAAGCCACCGCAATCCAAAAAGAACATTGCTGCCTGTTTACAATTTGCAAGAAATTACCTGAAAAAGCCGGAAGACTGTGAATGTGACCAATATAAAAGCTTTTAGGTTTAAATGAGAAGCGTTTTATTAGGAGAAAGGAAGACTTTGCACTGCAGCATAAAAACCATGTCATATGTGAAACCTGGCGCTGGTGGTATCATGGAGGGCAGTATCATGGAGGGCAGTATCATGGAGGGTAGTATCATGGAGGGCAGTATTATGGAGGGCAGTATCATGGAGGGTAGTATTATGGAGGACAGTATCACGGATGGCAATATCATGGATGGCAGTATCATGGAGGGCATTATCACGGAGGGCAGTATCATGGATGGCAGTATCATGGATGGCAGTATCATGGAGGGCAGTATCATGGAGGGCAGTATCATGGAGGGTAGTATTATGGAGGGCAGTATCATGGAGGGTAGTATCATGGAGGGCAGTATCATGGAGGGTAGTATCATGGAGGGTAGTATTATGGAGGGCAGTATCATGGAGGGCAGTACAATGGATGGCAGTATCATGGAGGGCAGTATCATGGAGGGCAGTATCATGGAGGGCAGTATCATGGAGGACAGTATCATGGATGGCAATATCATGGATAGCAGTATCATGGAGGGCAGTACAATGGATGGCAGTATCATGGAGGGCAGTATCATGGAGGGCAGTATCATGGAGGACAGTATCATGGATGGCATTATCAGGGAGGGTATTTTCATGGATGGCAGTATCACGGAGGACGGTATCACGGAGGACGGTATCACGGAGGACGGTATCACGGAGGACGGTATCACGGAGGGCGGTATCACGGAGGGCAGTATCATGGAGGGGGGCCGGGACAAAGGGTAGGCCAGGGTAGGCGATGGCCTAGGGCGCCACCTAGTGGTAAATTTCCGGGGGCGCAATTTCAGTTTTTTTTTAAAAAAAATGTTAGCTACTGTATTCCTGGTGGCTGCCTCCGCGCTCACATACCACCAGCGCTGCGCCCTCATGTCCTCCCACTCTCTCCCCCTCCCAGGCAGTGTGAAAATCCTCTCACCTGCAGCAGCAGCATTTCTCCTAGCCGAGCCGACAGCACTCCTCCCCCTCCCCCTCCCCCTCCCTTCTCATCTCTAGTCCCGCAGTGGCAGGCATCTACGCCCCTCCTCACTCCTGCTTGGCTCCGGACCTTCTGACGAATGTCACATGATGTCTGGAGCCAATCAGGAAGAGTAGAGGAGTGCTGCAAAGTAGTATGTGGTAAGCTGCCCCGTGATCAGGTAATGGGGGCTGCTGCTACACAGTGGGGGCTATACTATGTATGGGGGTGTATGGCTGCCACCACATAATGTATGTACACAGTGGGGGCTATACTATGTATGGGGGTGTATGGCTGCCACCACATAATGTATGTACACTGTGGGGGCTATACTATGTATGGGGGTGTATGGCTGCCACCACATAATGTATGTACACAGTGGGGGCTATACTATGTATGGGGGTGTATGGCTGCCACCACATAATGTATGTACACAGTGGGGGCTATACTATGTATGGGGGTGTATGGATGCCACCACATAATGTATGTACACTGTGGGGGCTATAGGCGTGTGTGGAGACTGTACATTATGGGGAGGGGGGAGGGCAGCCAGGAGGCTATACACTGAGAGGGCAATTCTATCTGCTGCAAAGCGTCTCACCCCCTTCTATCTTCTGCAGAGAATCTCACCCCCTTCTATCTGCTGCAGAGCGTCTCACCCCCTTCTATCTTCTGCAGAGCATCTCACCCCCTTCTATCTGCTGCAGAGCATCTCACCCCCTTCTATCTGCTGCAGAGTGTCTCACCCTCTTCTATCTGCTGCAGAGCGTCTCACCCCCTTCTTTCTGCTGCAGAGCGTCTCACCCCCTCTATCTGCTGCAGTGTCTCACGCCCTCTATGTGCTGCAGAGCATCTCACCCCCTGTCTGCTAACCCTCTTCCACCCACTGCTCAGCATCTTACCCCCTCTATCTTCTGCAGAACACCTCACTCCCCCTCACCTGCTGCAGAGCATCTCAGTCCCTCTTCTACAGAGTGTCTCACTCTATTTTCTGCAGAGAATTTCACTCTCCTTTACCTTCGGTACAGCATCTCGCCCCTCTGTCTTCTGCAGAACATCTCTCCCTCCTCCACCTGCTATAGAAAATCTCCCTAACTTTATGCAGAGTACCTTACCCTCCTATACCTTCTGGGGGGGGGGGGGGGGGTTATACACTGTGTGGGCTATACACCATGTGGGACTAAACAATGTGGGTGCTATGTGGGTCTATACTATGTCGGGGCTATTCACTGTGTGGGGGCTATACACTAAGGGGTCTATACTATGTGAGGACTATGTGGGCACTATACACTAACTAATATATGGGAGCACAGGAGCTGGCCTAACTCCTATATGGGACACAGAGGTGCATAATTACTGTAGGGGAGTATAGAAGAGTGGCCTAATACTATATGGGGACATAGAGTGGCCTACTATTTTGGGGCACATATGGTGCCTAACTGCTCATATGGGGACACAGAGGGGTACTGTTATTGTGTGAAGCAATACACATGGGGAGTTTGTATAAGGCGAGGATGATGCTGAAGCAAGGAGCCTAAAATGTTTGTCTGGCAGATTCTGTGGAGACAGTTCATGGCGGTAGAACTCTTCATGATCTCAGCCAGATGAAAAAGACAAGCAAATACTAACAACTTCAACTGGCGAAAACGTAACTTAGAGAGAAGTAGAGAAGACGTCCCCTGTGAGTCACTGGATGTAACTGCACTATAATCACTTATAAGGCCTATAGATCTTGTATACAGCTGAATCCCTACCTCTTTATGGTCACTGCTAGGGATTGGTGAAGTTACAGACTTACAGTTCATGTGAACCTGAATGCCTGGTATTTGAATCCTAGTGGCTGAAGAAGATGGATGCAGCCTATGCATCCATCTTCTCCAACCATCAGACTTCAAATAGCGAGTTTTTAGGTTTGTGTGAACCTTTAATTGTTTGCACTAGTTAAGTTGCTTGCACTAGTTACAGGGAAAACTATATTAATAACATTAATTTATGATTGCTCTATATCAAATGTGTTTAAAAGTGTTTATACGTGTCTTTTTTTATGCAGATATATAATTTTTTTTTTGGGGGGGGGGGGGGGGGGCACCATTTGCCTTCTCTGCCTAGGGCACCAAAACGCCTTATCATGAAGGACAGTATCATGGATGTCAGTATCATGGATGTCAGTATCATGGATAACAGTATCATGGATGTCAGTATCATGGATGTCAGTATCATGGATAGCAGTATCATGGATGTCAGTATCATGGATAACAGTATCATGGATGTCAGTATCATGGATGTCAGTATCATGGATGTCAGTATCATGGATAGCAGTATCATGGAGGGCAGTATCATGGAGGGCAGTATCATGGATAACAGTATCATGGATGGCAGTATCATGGAGGGCAGTATCATGGATGTCAGTATCATGGATAGCAGTATCATGGAGGACAGTATCATGGAGGACAGTATCATGGAGGACAGTATCATGGATGGCAGTATCATCGAGAGCAGTATCATGGATAGCAGTATCATGGGTGGTATCAGGGAGGGCGGTATCATGGATGGCGGTATCATGGATGGCAGTGTCATGGAAGGCCGTATCATGGTTGGCAGTATCATGGATAGCCCGCTTTGCTGCATCTGGGCCATGGTGGTTTACCATCAATGATAAGAAACAGATCGCTGATCTCAGGGAGACCAGCCAAACGACAACATTGCCGGCTGCTAGTGAAAGCGCTCAATGCAGTGAAGTCCTAGGTGTATTGCCCCCTGGGAAACATGAACCAGGAAAAGAAGAGCCTGTGAAGCCTCATTAAAGAGTCGAAACACAGGACTAGCCAGATATCCCTCCGGGAAGGACCCAGCCAAGGGGTGGCTCCTGTAAGGAAACCACCAAAACCACCATATTAAGTGGCCCTATAAGTCAATGTAATGACAAGGGAAAAACCAAGACCAGGTATCCATCCACATACAGCTGTCTCGGGGTGCTGCCCCTCATCAGTGTGGAGCAGGATTCTGGCTAGGTGGGAACCATGCCTAGTAGAGCCATAAAAGAAACAGATCGCTGATCTCAGGGAGACCAGGCAAACGTCTGGGTCCTTCCCGGAGGGATATCTGGCTAGTCCTGTGTTTCGAGACTCTTTGATGAGGCTCCACTGGCTCTTCTTTTGCATACCATCAATGATGGAACAATGAATTCTAAATTATAGGCAGGCCCACAAAAAGTAAAGTAAAATGTTAGGGCATCTGTCTATTAGCTGAATATCAAGATAATGTCGGTCATACAGCAAGGAAACAACCCTAAGTACGCAAGTATTTTACCACAAAATGGTTAAATAACAATAAGGCTTTGTTCACACAATGCATGAACAACGGCAGTTGTTCGGCACTCAAAAACAATGGCCCTTGTTGCAGTAAAAACTGCATTGATTTCAATGCACTACGGATGGAAATAATTGACATGTCAATTATTTCCACGGCCGTAGTGAACAACGGACATTGTTCAATACTTTCTGTGAACAACGGCCAATGTTTGCACTGCTTTAAACGCAACACATTTTTTATGACAAGAATGGCCGTTGCTTTAATTGCCAACAACGACCGTTCTTGTCATAAAAAAAATATGCTAAAGGTAAAGTCTTGGAATGGCCAAGTGAAAGTCCTGCCCTTAATCCAATAGAAATATTTTGGAAGGACCTGAAATAAGCAAATCATGTGAGGAAACCCACCAACATAGACGAGTTGTTTTATACAGAGGCAAAGGCTAAAATTCCTCCAAGATTATGTGCAGGATTCCTCAACAATTGTTTAGATGCAGTTATTGCTGTTCAAATATTAGTCTAATATTATAGACTCATTTGTTTGCTTTGAGTCTCTTTATCTACTATTAGGGTTTTGAATGTAATTTTAGGTGAAATTTAAGCTGTAGTGTTTAAAGGGGTTGTCCAGCGAATTTTTTTTCCGTTCAAATCAACTGATATCAGAAAGTTATATAGATTTATAATTTACTTCTATTAAACAATCTCAGGTCTTGCCATACTTATTAGCTGCTGTATGTCATGGAAGGAAATGTTGTTTTATTTTCTGTCTGACACAGTGCTCTCTGCTGACATCTCTGGCTGAGACAGGAACTCTGTCTTGGTTTTCTATGAATCCCCATAGAAAACCTCTCCTGCTCTGGACAGTTCCTGTCTCGGCCAGAGATGTCAGCAGAGAGCGCTGTGCCAAACTGAAAATAATACAGCATTTCCTGCATGACATACAGCAGCTAATAAGTATGGAAAGACTGGAGATATTTTTAATAGAAGTAAATTACAAATCTATTTAACTTTCTAACACCAGTTGATTTGAAAGAAAAAGATTTTCGCTGGACAACCCCTTTAAAGTTCCAAAGAGCTCACAAATTCAAGTACCACTGGTAGTAACTTTAGAAAATACACATTTGGCTGCATTCACACAGTCTTGGCTGGGGAGGATGTGAATGCTGCCATAAGCTATGTCCACACACAGTAATATAATACCAAAATACGGCCCTAATTTTTACACTGTGTGAACATAGCCATAGAGTAAGATATAAGTGATAGGTTTATTTGTGTGCAATCCTGAAAGTGGGAAACCTTACCCTCTAGTTATACAAAAGATATTTATGATAGAAGAAAAATGAAAGACTTACGTAGGAAATATTCGGCAGTGTCTGCTTCATAGTCTGCATCTTCTGGAAAGTGGTCAATCTGTTTGCACACACCTTTAAAATTACCTAAGAGAAAAAGAAAAGACTCTTAGAATTTTTATTTCAAAACAATTGCTCCACGCTTTCTTGGACAAAATGACCTGTAATGATCACATGCACCAAGATTTCGACTGTATCGAGTGCATTAGTTATGAAAACAAGATGGTGTATTTGAATATACTGTAGCTAAGATTAGACTGGCCCATCACTTGTATATAGCTAAGATTAGACTGGCCTATCACATGTATATAGATAAGATTAGACTGGCCCACCACATGTATATAGCTAAGATTAGACTGGCCCACCACTTGTATATAGCTAAGATTAGACTGGCCCACCACTTGTATATAGCTAAGATTAGACTGGCCCACCACTTGTATATAGCTAAGATTAGACTGGCCCACCACTTGTACATAGCTAAGATTAGACTGGCCCATCACTTGAATATAGCTAAGATTAGACTGGCCCACCACATGTATATAGATAAGATTAGACTGGCCCACCACATGTATATAGCTAAGATTAGACTGGCCCACCACATGTATATAGCTAAGATTAGACTGGCCCATCACTTGAATATAGCTAAGATTAGACTGGCCTATCACGTGTGTATAGCTAAGATTAGACTGGCCCATCACTTGAATATAGCTAAGATTAGACTGGCCCACCACATGTATATAGATAAGATTAGACTTGCCCACCGCTTGTATATAGCTAAGATTAGACTGGCCCACCACTTGTTTATAGCTAAGATTAGACTGGCCCACCACTTGTATATAGCTAAGATTAGACTGGCCCATCACTTGTATATAGCTAAGATTAGACTGGCCCACTACTTGTATATAGCTAATATTAGACTGGCCCACCATAGTACTGGAGGACCCCCTGATGCACTGTTATACACAACTGTATTTGATACCAGCTACTTGCCACTATGTGTTATTTCTTATGGCTGATTCACAAATAACCCCTTAGGCTCTTGCCTGGTAAAGATATTTGTTGTGTTGACTCCCACTACAACATAATTCTTTACACATTGGTATAAGGTGTATGGGGCTCTCCTGACTGACCGCCCAGCCCTTTTGTTCAGGAAGAGATAAGCCGCAGCCAGAGTTCTTAACCATACCTATAGAGAACACAGGATTGCTTGTTCTGTGCAGAACGTTCCTTTGTATGGGAAGGACGGGGCCAGACAGGTGAGATAACTGATGGCTGAATAGTTATTGAAGGCGTAAGGCCCTCCATATAATAAGAATAACAAGAGACACATGGATGAAGTGCATAGAGAACAACATATCTCCAAGTGACAAACAACATCCCATAAGCTAGCTACCTCTACAGAAAGTGCTACAAATATATATATATATATATATATATATATAACAACTAAATATTACAGTATATAGCAAATAACAGTCTAGGAAAGTAATATATTATCACCCATAACGTAATATGAGGGGCCTGCTTTCCCACGTACATCAGTACTGGGTGTGGCGTCCTCAGGGGGTGTCAACGCTGGCAGGCAAACACGAACATGGAGGATAGGAAGGACAGACAGTGAGCCATGTGCTTAGCCCAGCCCAGCTATCTCTGCCTACTTGCCACAAGAGAACCCTAGACAGCTGCGGGCAACTGGACGAGGTTCCCTAACCTGCGCCAAAGGTGCGACACGAAACGAGGACAAAACAGAGAAACACCAACACGTGGTACAAAATCAGAATCCAAAGAGTAGTCTGAGGTACGAGAGCAGTGATCAGATAAACCAGATACAGTAATACAGAGATATAGAGAGGCCGGGATAGCACACTCAGATGAGACTAAGAGCTAGCATAAAGTATAGGACAAACAGACACGTTATAGGAGTTCAGGGACCCGGTCCAGAACCGAGCCCCTGACCTCCACCACGACATCTGTGGCAGCAGGACCCTGACTAACTCCCTAATTAGAGATGAGTGAAGCGCTCATCTAAGCGAAGCAAGGCGCCTCGCTGGATCAGCGCTCCGCTTATCACGCAGCCGGGCTTCCCGCACTGTTCCGCTCCCTGCCGCACCACTCCGGGTGCCAGGGAAATGCTGGATCCATTCCTAGGAAACTGGGAGAAGTTTCCCAGGACTGAATTCTGCTTTTTTCCGCATCCTGGGAGGTGTGGCGCAGTGCGGGAAGCCCGGAGGCGTGATCAGCAGAGCACCGATCAAATGAAGCGATCCGCTTCGCTTTGGTGAGAGCTTCGGCTCATCTCTATCCCTAATGATAGTGCCTTACCAACTCTGCCACCGGTGAGGCAACCTGTGGCATCCCAGGTAACCAGGGACATCGTTGGGTATCTGTGACGTCACCCGGCAGGAGATGCTAGAGAGGAGTTACATGAATACATTTGCCTCGAAACCCCTTTAATTTCATGATGTCCCAGACAATTGATTTAAGAATAATCCAATTTTTATTAAACATTTACAAATTTACAGAGTGTGCACTTTACAGCCGCATATCCTATACTTCCAAGCATACACATGAACCACCAAAAATACCGCTGAAAATACAGCCGCACAGTTACATAGTCTGAACCTAGCCTTAAGAAGTACACAAAAAACTTGCCAAAATGGAAAATACGTCAGAAATGGCAAAAGCAGTGATACAGCCATGTGTAACCACAGAGTAGATAGAACTAATAATAAGTAAAATAGGACAAGACTTCTGTTAGGAGCAACAGAGCTAATCACACTTAAATTACATTATGTAATATACCAGGTCCCAGACTACTGATTTAAAGGGGTACTCTCCAACACTGAAAGATAATAAACATCTTATTCTTACCTCTCCACGCTACCCTGGTGTCCTCCTACAGTATCTCCGGGCCCCCTGCTGACTGCAGCTGCCTCTACTTCTAAGACAAACTCATCTTGGCAGTGACAGTCCGCTCAGCCAATAACTGACTGGGGCACTGTACCATCTCATTCTGTTATTGGCTGAATAGGCTGTGGTAGTGCCAGTGGTCCGCAGGGGACCTGGAGACACCACAGAAAGACACCTGGGGAGCTCAGAGAGGTAAGAATAGGATGGTTATTATGTTAATATATACAAACATGCTGAAGTACCCCTTAAAGGGTAAATTAACATAGATGGATCCGCAGCGGATGTTACGCTGCAAAATCTGCTGCGGATCCTATGCCGATAACTTTCAATGAGAATACATACTCGCAACGGGATTTACATCCGGCTGGGAGTATGTACGTGACAGCGCCATTAACCCCCCGCCAGCTGGAGCATACATTACCCTCTCCGCGCTTCGGCTTGCTTCGGGGGCTCCTGGTGTCTTCATGTTCCGTTCAACCAATCAGTGGCTGAGGCAGGGCAGCGCACATAGCAAGCAGTAGCACGGAGCAGATAAAGTATGCTCCGGCCGGTGGGAGGTTAATGGCGCTGTCAAGTACATACTCCCAGCGGGATGTAAATCCCTCTGCAAGTATGTATTCTCATTGAAAGTCATCGGCATAGGATCCGCAGCAGATTTCACCGCACATTCGCATCGTAAAATCAGCTGCGGATCCGTCCATGTGAATTTACCCTAAAGGTAGCCTTCTTTTAAAGAATGCATTATTTGAGCCAAGGCCAGCAGTGGATCCAGAAAGAACAAGTATAAATTACAAATCAAATAAATTATTAATAAAATAAATTAATAAATACATATATAATTAAATAGACAAGTAAAATAAATAGCAAATAAATAAATAAAAAACTAAATATGATCCATTCCTGGTTTTGGCATAAAAAAAACTGCATGGAAAAAAAAAACATAAATTAAGAAAGCTAAGAGTATGAAATCTTAAAAATGACAAAAGAACAAAAAAAAAAAAAAATCTCGACAATTCTCTGGAAGACATATATACAAGCAGCCCTTCCCCCAGAGACACAGTGAAGCAGAAACGTGAGCTGTAGAGTGTCAGCCTGGTGTGTATGCTCCAGCGTTTGGTGTGAAAACTGGAATCTTTTGAGATTTCTTTATATGAACAATCACATAAAAATATAAAAAAAAACCAGAATGTTCAGAATGAAAACTTGATTTTAACAATGTGTCATTACTGATGATGAACGGACGTGGTTTTCCTACAGTAACAGAATCACGGCCACTGTTGCTGCAGACATCGGATGAAAGTATACAGCCAAATATACAGCCCATCGGGACGGACGATACATTTCATTCTGCATCATTATCTGTATCCGGCTGTTCTGTGCCGACATAGAGAGCACACAAAACACGGTATATATGGTACCTTTTACTTTTCATATATTATTCACATATCTGCAGACTGCAGTTATTATTACAACCAAGCCCTTTTCTACCGCAAACAAAACATCATACTGTCATCTAGTATGGCCCCTGCAACAGTGACGTCAGGCCTGACCATTTTGCCGGCCACCCTGTGAACATCTGATAGTCCCAGTAATAAGTCACACAGTCACAGTAATGGCGGTAATACAGTTGTTCTCATATAATTGTGCAGACCACATATCTTTGTTTATCCAATAGTTCTTACCGCTTGGCACAGTGAATACGGAATTGTTTGCGGGTAGTCATCCCAATCAATTTACAGGGTCAATACAGCAGTGCCAGTCCTGTTAGCTGAGCAGATCCATGTATCAGTGGCCATAGAAGTGTATTGGCTGTATATAACTGAAAAAGCGGGATTGACAGTGCTAGTTTTGCCTATTGATTTGATACAACCACATATCAGTGCCCATAGTATGCTACCAGCCATATTTCTGCCCATACAACAACGACCACAGATGTCAGTGACCATATAATAGGATCTACTTTGGCACCCATTAAAAAGACTGTCGGTAGGTATATGCGGTCCTATATCAGGGTAGCATAAACTAGTGACACAGAAGCTAAACAGAATGAGGTATCACTTACATTGTTCTGTGTAGCTGATTCAGAGATATCCTCCTGAATAACAAGGACAATAACTAGTCCTTTCCATTATGTGTGTGAGATCAGTAGTCCTGGATATTCATGAGCACCAGCAAACTCCACCTACCAGCAGCTAATTGGCAGTTCTCTATCCATGCTGTGTATATGCAGCCAACTGTCAATCAGCAGCTGGAGAGCGGGGGGAGGGGTGCAACATGAATCCCATTCTCCTGCATATTAGAAGAACGGCTGAACAGAATGATGAAAGTAATACACCGATATGTTCAGCATCTTTGTCACTAGTTTATGCTGCATAAACCTAGTGACAGATTCTTTTGGTATAGTAGTAGCCATTGTGGCCACCTAATTACGTTAGGTATACAGTAGCACTCCTTTACTGGGAGACTAGTAGATACTTGGAACTTCCAGCAGAGGTAGTTATTAAATCTACTATAGGCTGGGATAAACAAACATCTATCCTAAGACAATAATAAAGGAAATAATATAAGGGCGCACTAGATGGACCAAGGGGTCCTTTTTTGCCAACACTTCTTTTCTATGTTTCTATGTATGTCTCTATACAAAACAGGCCATCAACTGAGGAATGAGAGGTCTATACAGAATTGACTGTTTCTCTGTTGCCGGTGTGTAACCTTCTACTGGAATAGACTGTAACAATAATGCACGGCTGGGGAATAGCAGGACTGGTTACTATTTGCTGATCGGTGTCTGCACATTGTATCTTCATGTTCATTCAGCTGCTGAGTTTCAGAATAATTCAGGATGTAGGAGGTGAATAAGATGGAGTTCTTATGTCTTCCAAGGGTAAGATGCACTTTCCTTCTTCAGTCTAAATAGAAGACATGTTACATAGAAAACACTCTAAGTGCCAGGTGCAATTTTAGACCTCGCTCTTCACTTAATTGCAAAATAGCGATAATGCGAATCTAGCAAACAAACCCGCGCACATGTTCTCACATGGCAGTAATTCCTCTCCATTTCTGTATGGAACAAGAAAACATATTGCTCTAAATTGTCCGAGACACATAGGGGGCTGATTTACTAACAATCCGTCAGTTTTAGGCTAAGTCCACACTACGTAAAATAACGGCCGTTGTTCATGCCACAAAACTATGGCCGTTGTTCCCTATAATGATTGCAATGCAATGTAACTACGGCCGTTGAATTCACACTATGTATCAGATAATGGCCGTTGTTTTTACGGCCCTGTGAAAAATGAACATGTCAATTATTTCCTGCCGGTAATACTGGATTTCAATACGGCCGCGAACGTAAAACTTATATCTGCCGAATTAAACTTGATTTTGATGTAAAAAAAATTCTGAGTGGTTTCTCAGGCTGGGCGCAGTATTTAGAGTAAATGGCCTGTTTCATCCCGTTTATAAACATGCTAGGAATCCAAATTAAACAACGGCCGTAGTACGATCGTAATTCTACGGCCGTAGTTTTGGTTGCAAAAGTCCGGCCGGTGAAAACAATGGCCGTTATTTTACGTAGTGTGAATTAACAAATTTGTTGGGCTTTTAAAATGACAAAAACTAAAACCCAACCATTCGACCACACTAGATTTTTAGAATAGCAAACCCGTAAAAAAATGGTTTGCTTAAAGCTAATGTACTACTTTTAAAATTTTTTGGCACCAGTGTAGAGATTCGGGTGGCGGGGTCGAATTTTCTAATTGCTGCCCGGCTGCTGTCATCTCCAACAGTTTCTTCATGTGCGCTGGCTGCTCTATGCACTGAAGGCTGGCCCGGCTCCCCCAGTGTACCGATATGGGGCGCATTACTTAGGGGAGGGGATATCGGTACACTGGGGGTGCCAGGCCTGCCTCTAGTGCATAGAGTGATTTGTATAGAAATCGATGCAGGTGGCAGAAATCGGCAGTGATTTGAAAAATGGACAGCGCCACCAGGATCTCCGTGCCAGTGCCGACCAGGCGATATAAACTTTTTTTTTTATTAGTGTAAGTTGTACGTTTTAAAGTTTCACTTTAAAAAAAATCTCTCTGTTGTGGAGGGGTTTAAACAACACACCAATGACATGCCCACTTGGTGGGTTACTGGACAAAAACAACCATCTTTTGGAAAAAGTGTTGCAGACCTTTGGTAAATATGTCGGAACACCAAACCGACAGGGAAAATGGACAAAAAAACTGACAATTTGTTGCCAGGAACACCTTGGTAAATCAGTCCCATAATACCTTATGCACATCCTTGTATTTGTTTAGGAAGACATCCGTTATATCTAGAGGTGCACTTGCTGAGAGAAGTGTTATGCCTGGTACTGGTTGTGAAAAAGAGATTGATGATCTATCCTGTGGGTAGGACATCAATCATATTGGTCCAAAAATAACAGTTTAAAAAAAATGGATTAAACACTGTCACTAGTTAACTATGTTTGACCCTTTAACCCTTGGAGGACCAAGCCCAAAATGACCCAGTGGACGGTGGCAATTTTCATTTTTGCGCTTTCGTTTTTCCCTCCTCCCCTTCTAAGAGCTCTAGCACTTTCAGTTTTCTATCTACAAGGCCATGTAAGGGCTTGTTTTTTTCAGGAGTAGTTGAACTTTGTAATGGCATCTTTCATTCTACCATAACATGTATGACGGAACCGCCAAAATATTATTTATAAAAATATAAATTGGTGAAATTGGAAAAAAAAATGCAATATGGTAACATTTGGGGGGTTCCTGTGTCTACGTAATGCACTATATGGTAAAAGTGACATGATACCATTATTCTATAGGACAGTCCAAACACAACCATATGCAGGTTTACACAGAATATCTATCTATTTTTTATTTATTTTTAATTAAATCCTTTTGTTTTTGCAATTAATTATTAATAAAACGGCCCTATTGTGACTCCTATAACGGTTTTATTTTTTCACCTACGGGGCTATATGGGGTGTCATTTTTTGCACCATGGTCTCTAGTTTTTATTAATACCATATTTGTGTAGATCGGACATTTTGATCACAGCCGTTCGTGATGACAATTGTTATATTTAATAGATCAGACAATTACGCATGCTATGGTATATAATATGTTTAATTATTTTCATATGTTTTATTTACATTATGGGATAGGGGTGATTTTAACTTTTATTGGGGGAGGGGCTTTGGGGTATTGTAAAAAACATTTTTACTTTTTTTTTTTTTTTTTTTACACACCTTAAGTCCCCTTGGGGGACTTTTACATTCAATCATCAGATTGCATACGCTGATCATTGCTATGCCATGGGCATAGCATTAATCAGTGTAATAGGAGCTCTGCTGATGGGGCCTGCCTGTGGCAGACTCAATGAGCAAAGCACCAATCGGACCGCATGGAGGACGGTAAGAGACCTCCGATGGTCCGACACAATGATCAGGACCTGCGGGGGTCCCGATCGGTAAATGACAGGAGCTGCCCCTGTCACTTACACTTAAATGCTGCGATCGTGCAGCAGCATTTAAGGGGTTAATGACAGGCTGCAGTACGATCACTGCAGCCTGCCATTAACTGTGAGGGCCCGACTGTTTACTGCAGCCGGCCCCCACCTGCTATGAAGCTATAATACAGGACGTACCTGTACGCCCAGGGTTGTCTGGGGACAGGCATCCAGGTACGTCCTTAGTTGTCTAGGGGTTAAAGGAAGTCATCAAAGCTTTATAAAACATCATTACTTTCTTCCATAAACAGCTCCAACTCCATCCTCGGGTTGTGTGTGAAATGACAACTCAGCTCCGTTCACTTCAATGAAACTGAGCTACAATACCAAACACAAACTGAAGACAGGTGTGGTGCTGTTCCTGGAAGACAGTTTTTTTTTATCTTCTTTATTAAGTTTTCCAAAAGTTAATTTTAACAAAAAGTTACAAACCATATAGCCGTAACACCAAATAAATTAACTGCCATAACCCCCCCCCCCACCTTCTGGCACGGCAGTGCAGAAAGAAAAACTTTTACGCAGCCTGGGATTGTATCCAAAAAAGAGTTAGTCTTCCCATCCTCTACCAAACCGCACATGCTGTCTGGAGCATCACTGGGTGGGAGAAGGGAATTAACTATAATCCCTAGCGCCGTCCAAACAGCTCTCTGTGATGTCAGCACCTCCCCCTCTATATAAGGCGGTTCGGTAATGGAGGTGGCCAGTCGGCTGTGGGTGGAGGAGAGAGCAGGATGGCAGCAGAGCAAGGAGAGACTAACAGAGTGATATAGGGACAGAGAGGAGAGGAATGGCAGAAATTGGATGACTGACTGGCTGATTGACATTTTTTTAAATTGTGATTTTCCGATTTTTGACACTTTTAAAACAACATGCTTTAACAAATTTGCCCTTCTGTAATAGTCCCAGTACTGTAGCTATTATAGTTTTGGCCGTTTTACTTAACAAGTTTGATCAAAAATTCACGAAGCTTGTGAAACTAATTTTCAGTTGCTTCGCTCATCACTCCTTTCCAGGTTTTCTCATATTAAGTGACATATGTAAAATGACCAAAATTCCCCACTGTGCATTGGCCGGCTTTTAATAACTCAAAGAAATCAGAGTACTCAATCTGGCTTGCCTCCATAAAAAAAATATGTAATCAGGGAGGACTTCCACCTCACCAGTCTCTGGGCTATCCCTGCCAAGAAGAGCCAAAAGTCCGGCAAGGACAGACCGACCCCCCCTTTGAACCTTTTTTCGCCCCCACACCAACCTTTTAAAAATTATAATTATTCTTTCAAAGTAGAAGTCAATTTTTTAAATTTGGTCTCTAGCAGGGGCAGGCGGAAATTTGATCAGGAGTAGGAACTTACCTTTCCCCGTGCCCGCGGAGAGCAGTGGGACCGACCTCGGGACCCTCACTGGAAGTAATTTTCCCTCGAGCTGTGATGACGTCATGCCTGTCCCATGCCTGGGATATGCCTGTCCTGACTGATGGACTGGTCGCTCAGCCAGTGACTGGACCAGCATTCCGCCCCAGTCACTGACTGGCTAAGGGGCCAGTCCATCAGACGGTTTGTGATGTGTCCCTTCAGAATTCCTGATAACCCGATGGGCCTGCCGCCCCCAGTTGTTGGCATTTTTCCAAGGATTTTTGGGCAAAATATTGACCTCCTAGAAGAGACGTAGTGAGGTGAGGAAATAATGGATTTTGGGATTCACAAATTTGAGCTGTTTTTTTGTAGGCGTTGTGTTTCACCCTCTTTCCGTTTTGTTGTTGTGGCCAGCATGTCAATAGTTAAAAGAATAGTTAGCTTCCATAGGTCTTCTGGGAGCTTTGTGATTGGTATTGGTGGTTATACAAAGCTGTATTCAATCTAAATGGAATATGGTTATTTATTCATGAACATGCAATTAATTTTGGCAAGGATTGATGGGATTGTTCACAAAACATCAATATGTATTGTCCATACTGCTAATGGGTTAAAGGCGATTACTTATAAACGCTCGGCTGTAAAGATCCAGGAATGAATAGAAAAACGTTGTGGCCTCTCTTCTAAATGTTAGAATCCGAATAACAATATTCATGTGGGTGGAGCCATTCCAAAGTTCTATCATGACGGGGACATGGTAAACTATGGACATGTCAAAAGTTCCATCGATTTCCACCAATGAAGACAAGTGCGTAGGATCACATTTCACTGCCAGGCTCACAGCAATCTATGTCTATCTGCTCTACAAGTCTATTGGGCAGCTGGAAGGAGATGTTTGATGACTAGGAAAGAGACCCGATCAAAACTTTTGCCAGGTTCCTACCCCCCCCCCCCCAAGTAGCTCTTTCAGCACAACGTCCGTCATTTTGAGTCTAAAATAATGGACGTCATTTAGCTGTCTAGCCTTCCCTTAGTGCAATGACGGCTGTTGGTACATTGTTCCAGTTTGGGGTTACTAATTGGCCTTTGGGTGCGGCTTCATTGAAAAGTCCATAGACCAAAGTCCATAGTAAAAGTGGGAAAAGAACGGTGACAAAAGGAAAACTGTGTGTGAACAACCAATAAAAAAACGTCCGCTGTTTGCAAAAGACGTCCAAAAATAATTGTCATGATCATTATGTTGATGTCCGTTATTCAATACAATGTGCACATTGGACGTCAGTCTTTCCATTGACTGCAACGCATTGCATTGTAGTCAGTTAAATCGTGGCAATAACGGATGTTTTTTAAAATAGCAAAAGTGTGCGCCTTTTCTCTATTTTTGACGTTGTGTGAACACAGCCATAAGCTGTATTTGTGTTTTTCAGGACTCCCTAGGGCTGCGTCTAACCTCTGCAGCCGCGGCGAGTTAAATGCCAAGCTAAACAGTTTGGCCTCTATGACACTGACTATGGCTTTGTATGTTGCACCATATTACGCAGGTGTTCTTCCCAAATGCTTCCAGAGGACAATGGGGGACATTTATTAAGACTGGCATACTCGTAAGCTGGTTTTAAATTAGGCCCTGCCCCTTTTTTCTTTTTTAAGAACCGCCCCCCCCTTCCCCCCGCAATGCATCGTTCTTGGCTTTTTTTCCTGGTGTCCCCCTCCCGCTTTGTGCAAAACCATCCTAATGCATATGGCTAAATGCTGTTGACAAGATGTCCGCAGTCATAGTTATGAATAAAATATAGAATAGAAACAATCAGAAAATGAAATCATTTTAGGAATAAAAGAACATGCCAGTCTCTGGTCCCTTTAAAGGGGTACACCAGCAGAAAAAAACTTTCATCGCAACTGGTGTCAGAAAGTTATACAGTGGTGCCTTGGATTACGAGCATAATTCGTTCCAGCACCGTGCTTGTAATCCAAATTCACTCTTATACCAAAGCAAATTTTCCCATAAGAAATCACTGATAGGCTATGTTCACACAACGTTTTTTCATCTCCGTGTAAAATGAGGTCTGTTATTTTGAGTCTAAAATAACGGACGTTATTTAGCAGCCTGGTCTCCCCTTAGTGGTGTGGCTTAATTGAAAAGTCCATTGAATTTAATAGTAAAAAAGGAGAAAGAACGGTGGAAAAAGAAAAACTGTGTGAACTACTAATAAAAAACATCCGCTATTTGCAAAAGACGTCCGAAAATAATGATCATGTTCATTATTTTGACACCCGCGGCAAAAACGTCGGTTATTCAATCCGTCTTCTCATTGACTTCAATGCATTGCCATTGTAGTCAGTTAAATCGCGGCAAAAACGGACGTTTTTTAAATGATCAAAATCAACTGCCTTTTCTCTATTTTTGACGTTGTGTGAACATAGCCATATGCAGACAATTGGTTCCACACCCCAAAAATATTGATATGATTTTTTATTCTGAATAAAAGTTACTGCCAAGTATAGCAATAAACATGTGGAGTATAATGTATAGTAAGTGCATAAACCAGGAAAAAACAGCCGCAATTTGTAGATTCAGAATGAAGGTGCAGATCCCCATAATGCAGGAGCATAGTACAACAGCCTAGAATATAGAAGCAAAGCTGCTGTCAGAGGTCTGTGTGGTCACATAGCAATGGGGAAAGAAGGGGGGGGGGGTGTTCAGCATGGACCAATCAGGAAATTAAAATTAAAATCACAGACCTGTGCAGGAGGGCAGAGAAAGAAACTTTATATACAGCAGTGTGAATGGCTGAGTGTGAGTGCAGGCACATTATAGCAGGAATGGAGAGGATGGGATACACAAGGGCTGACAGAGACTGCAGGGAGCATGAAGGAATGAGCAGGACAGATGTGGGCACATACATGCAGCACTCTCTGTCTGGGGAGAGAGGGGTTACAGCTATGGAGAGATTACCTCCACAGTCCTGTCCCCTGATGCAAGCCCCAGCCTGAAGTGGATCTTCTATGATTTGGAAGGTGAGGGAAACTTCCTGGTCCAGAGTACAGTGCTGTAGACCCCGCTATACAGACCATGCTCCTCCCCCCTCCCGCTCTCACTCAGTACAGGGAGCTCTTAAACCAAAGCAATGCTCTTAAACCAAATTACAATTTTGAAAAACTGAGCTCTTCTAGCAAAACGCTCTTAATCCAAGTTACTCTTGAACCAAGGTACTATTGTATAGATTTGTAATTTACTTCTTTTAAAAAATGTCAAGTCTTCCAGTACTTATCAGCTGCTGCATGTCATGGACATAGACACAAACATGCAGGACATACAGCAGCTGATAAGTACTGGAAGACGTAAGATTTTTTAATAGAAGTAAATTACAAATCTCTCACACTTTTTGACACCAGTTGATCTGAAAGAAATGTTTTTTTTTCCTCACTGGAGTTGCCCTTTAAAGTCGTCCTAAATGCTGCAAGTACCCTTTACACACATGAGCTGATCCCTGTATATAGGCCATTCTTGTCTCGACTATCCCGACGCCCTGTCCTTGCCTGGGTGCTGTGTACCCATAATTACATTATACCAACTTAATTTGATAATGAATATATCTCATCACTTACAGCATATGCTAAATGGCAGAGTGTAGAGGATTTAATCACAGGGTGAGGAGAGGAATCCTCCAATAAGCCTGTGATTGGTTGACTCAGCCACAGCATGAGTTGTGCTTCACTAACAGTGATTCGCATTGATGCCCTGCTCATGATGCATCTGAAGGCGTATGAGCCTGCTGGGAAAAGCTTCTTATTCTGGTGACATCAGGGAATGTCTAGTACATAGTACTGAGGGATGAGAGGAGGCAATATATGAAAACCAGACTCATATTATACGAATTTCATATACACACTTCAAAAACTGAAGACCTCTCCTGCGATACTCCCCTCGAATTCTTCATATTTTAAAGTGTTTAAAGGGAAGGTGTCAACAGAAAGGGACCTATTACTCATATCCGTATATTTATTTGGAATTTTGGTGATTTCCCCCCTAATAATCCATGTTACTGTTATTATAAAATAATTAGAGATGAGCGAACCTGCCGAGGTTCGGGTTCGTATGAACCTGAACTCTCGGCGTCTGATTCCCACTGTCTGCCCGCTCCGTGAAGAGGGTGGATAGGCTGTATCCCATTTTTCCAGGCGGTCCTCCGACTGTATCCACCCTCTTCACGGAGCGGGCAGACAGCGGGAATCAGACGCCGAGAGTTCAGGTTCATATGAACCCGAACCTCGGCAGGTTCGCTCATCTCTAAAAATAATTCTTAAAGGGCATATCCTTGAAGGGGTTATTTCTGAAATGAGAAAAAAAACTTGTAAACAGCACTTGTGTCTAGGGTGGTGTTTGCAGTAAGAAAAAATTTCAACAGTATTATAAAAGTTCATTCTCGGCACTCACCATCATGCTTCATAATTTTTAAATGCAGTTCAGCAATGTTTTTTTTTTTTTTTGTGGTGGGGGTGTGTGTGTTTAAAACAGTTTACTGTGCGGGCAAAATGGACGTCTGCTTCATATCATATTCAGGACCTTTCCTGTCCTATATTACATAGACAACCTAGTGGTTTAATATGGCACTTTGTAATGATTAATTTACCCTGTGGGGGCGCTACAGGCAGACCGTAAACTTACTTCCTGTTACCCTGGGGGATTCCAGCTTATCACTGGAGGTCCCTACAGAGGGGGCCCCGGTTTGTGGTCGGATTATTGTCAAAGAACCCAAAGAAAAATGAAATGAGGAATTGTCCAAATATACATCTACAAATGTTGCATCGGTCAAATAAGATATCACTGTAAAATAAATGTCATGAGTTAGTTGAAGCTGAACCTTATATTGTATTCTATTGTCTGTACAGGATTATGTTGGTAGCCCTTATGCCTAAACTTCCACATAGGTCAAAAGATGACCCATGGACGTCTATGTTAGAGTGTTGTGGACATGCTCTGCGACCTGTGATCAGGATTAAAAGATAAATCACACACTACTAAAAAAAAAAAAAATTGTTCACTTTTAACACACAAAGTGATTTTTAGCAACAGGTCATGTGCTGACTTTATATTTTCTTGAACATGAGAGGGATTTTCTTATTGCATTTCATGGTGGCGACCCCAGTTGCAAAAACAGCTCCTTATGTGTCTGGCTGATGATATTGTATGAGGCATCCAGCACTGCAGGGTACCCATGAATAGAGGTGCCCATGCCATAGGCATTTGCGCTAAATCTCTCTGCCCTGGCTAATAAATGCCGCTGCCTTAGCAGTTCCCTAGAAAAATGTTTTAACACAGGTGGCTTAGGGAGAAGGAGAGTGCAATGGTAATGCAGTGTGTACATATAGGGGAAGATTTATCAAACATGGTGTAAAGTAGAATAGGCCTAGTTGCCCCTAGCAACCAATCAGATTCCTCCTTTCATTTTCCAAAGCATCTGTGAGGAAAGAAAAGTGGAATCTGATCCCCAATAGTCTATGTGGACAGTGCAGAATAGAATAAAAAAAAAAAATAAGGCTGGGTTCACACTACGTTTTTGCGGTCCATTTTTCTTCATCTGTTTTTGCAAAAATTGGATGGAAAAACATATGCAATTGTGTGCGATCCGTTTTCATTAGAGATGAGCAAACCTGGAGCATGCTCGAGTCGATCCGAACCCGAACTTTCGGCATTTGATTAGCGGTGGCTGCTGAAGTTGGATAAAGCCCTAAGGCTATGTGGAAAACATGGATATAGTCATTGGCTGTATCCATGTTTTCCAGACAACCTTAGAGCTTTATCCAAGTTCAGCAGCCCCCGCTAATCAAATGATCAAATGCCGAACGTTCGGGTTCGGATTGACTGGAACCCGAACCCGGTTCGCTCATCTCTAGTTTTGATCCATTTTTCCATTGACTTCCATAATAATAAAAAAAAAAGCATCGAAATGGATGTGTTTTTTTACACAAAAACATTGTCGACCAAGACAGTCCAACGTAAGGTTGCAGAAGAAGAAAGAAAGATGCGGAACTCACTGTATGTTTATTCAAGTCAATTCAGACAAAGTGAATGGCAGAGAGGGGAGAGCTGAACGGGTGCATCACAGCTTGTTCAGCCCTCCCTTCTTTGCTATGCACCTTATCTGAACTGACTTGAATTTAAGCTTCTGCACACGACATACAGTAATTGCATCTTCCTTTCTTCTATTGGAACCTTAGGTTACAATTACTTTATATATGGATAAGAGAAGCCATGATGCACTCCAACCTAGACCAACTACCCTCCAAACAGCAGTAATGGCTTTTCACCTCTCTCACCTCTAGACCCCATACCAGCTGCTATGCCTACTAAGGACCTTTTTACATTAACCTACAGGCTGGAGATCACAGTGATTTTGGCTTGAGCAACTGTGTGGCCATTTAAAGGGGTCATGCAAACATTTGCCTCTTTCTGAAGCTCAGTTCCGTGGAGCTAAACTGTAATACCACGCATGATCTGAGGACAGGGGTGTCGCTATATTTTTTTTTTTTTTTTTTTTGCAGTAAAGGTTTTTTTTCTAATACTGAACACCCCTTTAAAATCATCACTGTTAGTCTCACATCTTCTATACAGGGTGGTCCAAGGTAGGTGGACAGTATGTGTAATAGTGTTATAAAGGGGGAGATATATCAAACATGGTGTAAAGTGAAACTGGTTCAGTTGCCCCTAGCAACCAATCAGATTCCGCTTTTAATTCCTCAGAGACTCTTTGGAAAATGAAAGGTGGAATCTGATTGGTTGCTAGGGGCAACTGAGACAGTTTAACAGATCCACCTACTTTTGGACCACCCTGTATATACTGGCCTATAACTATGACCAAATAATAGGAAATGTGCATAGCTGTGCACCCATGGTTGAGGCCTCTGAATAAGACGTGCCATGATTGGGGCTCCTAAAACCCCCATATCTTATTCATCGTATAATATGCTCCGTATATATTTAACAATAAAAAGTATGCATACAGTGTTTCTCAATAGCTCTATGGCACAACCCTATATTATAATCTTAGAGCATGCTGGGACTTGTAGTTCCTCTGTACATGTGAGGAGAGTGGTAGACTAAGCGGGTTAGAAAGCATTATCTAATAAAGTGAAGTCATGTGCACATCTCCTCTCCTTTCACCACATACAGCTATGTATTTCTCACCTTGGCAAAATACACTGGTATCAGGAGAGAAACATTTCTCACACGTCTCAATAAACCGTCATAAATGAAACAAACGGATCGCCTCCCAGCACACAAACCTAAGTGTCACTGTGAGCAAAGCTGCAAGAAATCTTCACAGTCGGCGAAGTATCGTTTGTCTCATAAGCCATACTAGGTGAAAAGCTCGTATTATTTCCTAATAAGCTGCCCCCCCCCAGTCATGTTTTAAGGCTCCCTGTAGGGGCTGGGCACTGACTTGCAGAATCAGTACCTCCAATAGTTGGCACCAGAGAGCAAGCTCTCTTCCTTATGGAGGAGGGCAACTTTACATAATTTTACATGGCCTATAAGACTCCAGGTGTCCTTTAGTACTATTGTCAAGCAGAAACCTTCTCTACTAATAACCCATCCAAACACATAACCCTTTTACAAGTTTAACTATATATGGGTTGTGGTGATTGCGGTTACATCCAGGCCTTGAAGCCTTAAGAGTATGTCTGTTCCATAGGCAAGGGCCAGTGCTATACATTACATGAGGTGGTAAGGCAAGGTTGGCAAGGGCTTGGTTAAAGATTTGGGCCATAAAGCTCAAGTCAAGCCTGGGTATATTTTTGATCCCCAGTCTTATTGTTTACCACCTTTAGGTGTCAATATAACCGACACATTTCAAAGCATCCGTTTCTGAAAAATCTTAGTGACAACCAGTGTGGCCACCAATACAATAGATACAAATCTGTCCTGCATGTTGTTGTAGGTGTTAAATGCTCATAGAAGACATTAGAAACACAAGAAAGGTAAGATCCACAGCGCTCAATGTTTTAAAAAATAATGCGCTTGGGGAGAAGGAATCTTTTATCTGAGTATCATATCGACAGTTCTGTGTTAGCAAAGACTTCAGAAGAGAAGGACTTAGGGACAGTGATTTCTGACAGCCATAAAATGAGTCACCAGTGCAACCAGGCGGTGGTGAAAGTTAATGGTATGGTGGGCCGTATAGCTAGAGGTATAACCAGTAGGAAGGGGGAGATTGTGATCCCACTGTATAGAGCTCTAGTGACATCACATCTGGAATACTGTGTCCAGTTCTGGTGACCTCACCTACAAAAAGGATATTGATAAAATAGAACGGGTCCAAAGATGGTGGAGGGTGCCTGGCATAAAACATATCAGGAAAGACTTAAAGAGGATGTACTACCAGGTACATCCTCTTTAACCTAAACCCACTAATCGAACGGCGCCGGTACGGGGAAGCCGGTGGCGTGGTCCGTTTTTCAGACCGAGGCCCGGTTCCTGTACACGGCGCCATTCTATGCACCGGAACCGGCCGGTACTGGAGGCCGACCGGGCCGCCCCCAGTGGGAGGGAATTCCCTCCCCTGTATGACGCGGCTCCGTTAGAATGAATAGAACCGCATCATACAGGGGAGGGAATTCCCACCCACTGGGGGCGGCCCGGCCGGCCTCCAGTGCTTGAGCACCGGCCAGTATCGGTGCATAGAATGGCACTGTGTACGGGAACCGGGCCTCGGTCCGAAAAACGGCATCGGCTTCCCCGGGGACGGCGCGGTTCGATCAGTGGGTTTAGGTTAAAGAGGATGTACCTTGTGGTACACCCTGTTTAAGGATCTAAATTTGTATAGTCTGGAGGAAAGAAGGGAAAGGGGGAACATGATCAAAACCTTAAAAATTTTTAAAGGACTAAATAAGGTTCAGGAGGGAAGTGTTTTTAATAAAAAAACAACAACAACTGAACACAAGAACAAGCAGATAATGTCAGATGTTTAGTGGGAAAAGTCAGACACAACACAGAAAAATATTACTTTACTAAAAGAGTAGTAGGTGCTTGGAACATATTTCCAGTAGATGTGGTAGGTAAATCTACAGTAAGTGAATATAAACCTGCCTGGGATTTACATACAGTATATACACTATGTATCCTAAGAGAATAAGAAAGGAAATACCAATAGGGCAGACTAGATGGACCAGGAGGGCTTTTACTGCTGAAAAGTTTTTATGCTTCTATACAAAATAAGGAAAGCTCTGAAAACATTCTGTGAGACCCTTTTGCTTCTTGGTAAAGGTGGGAAACTAAGTTAGAAAAAAAAAAAGTTAAAAAAGATTTTTTAAAAAAGTAGCTACAGCATTAATGCAGGTGTCTGTCAAAGCCTACCATAGTGTACATCTACTATACGACTGAAAAAATAAAATGACTGCACGGAACAGGACAACATGATGCCTAAAATCATATGCAGCACAGCGTCCTAATAATACCACCAGCCTTCTCCTACACACACAGCTCAGGTAATGTTGCTCAGGTTTTCCCTTACCAAGCTATGCATTAGAGACATTGTGAGAAGGGTTCTGAAGGCCCCTACACAGTGGAGACCCCAGGGCATTAGCCCCTTTTGCCCTCGCTATAAACTAACCATAAGAATCAGCGCACTTTACTCTGGATCATCTTGTTTCTATGAAGTGCCTTATGCTTCAAATAACAAGAAAAAGCAATAAAAGTCCTGGATGGCAGCTTGGTTAAGCTGTTATTACTTACACTTGATCCCCGGTACAGGCTTCCTTGTATTTCTCTGCAATGGGGGCAACTGTCTGCTCAGATACTATGCCGATACTGGAGTCTCCACACAGAACATTGCTATAGAAAGGGATATGATTAAAATATAAAATGAATAAAATCATAACAAATAAGGCTATGGTGCAGCCCACCTGAACATACTAGATGGCTCTGTACAGAAGGACTAGCTGGGATTTTACTGTTGATAATTTCATGATTTTTTTCTTCAAGGTTAAGTGATGACATGAACTAAAATATATATTTTTTTCATTTGTTTAAAGGGAAATTGTCGCCTAAAATTAATTTTACTCATTAAAGTCAGATACTAAAACTTGTTCTTTTTTTCCTAATCTTTTTCTATTTTCTGATTGTAATTTTTTTAAAATTTAATTTTATGTACATTGTTATGGGGGCTGCCATCTTGCCTGAGCTGTTTTCAACAGAATTTAGTAAGGTGCTTTATGGCAAGCCTCATGGGCATAGACAACAGACTCTGTCCCCTTAAGATACATGTGAAACATTACTGAGCATGCTCTGTGACCTTTAAAGAGGTCATTCCACAGGGAGCTGCTATTGTCTTTTCTATCTAGTGGTGTCACATGTCGCCACATGGCCATGTTCACATTACTTTTTTTTCCCCTTTTTTCCTTCCTCAAATTGATGTCCATCATTTTGTGTTTTGGACACCTGCCATTACAATGACAGCTGTAGTAACATTATTCTAGTTTAGGAGGATTAATTGCCCTTTGGGTGTGTCCTTAATTGAAAAGTCCATTGAATTTAATAGTAAAAACAGTGGAAGGACGATGAAAAATAAAAACTGTGTCTGAACAACTAAAAAAACAACATCCGCTGTTTGCAAAAGACAACCGCGAATAACTGTCAGTATCATTATTTTGACATCTGCGAAAACAACGTCCGTAAGGCTGGGTTCACACTGTGTTTTTAAAGTCTGTTTTTTTCCCAAACCGTTTTATGCAAAAAAGGATGAAAAAATATACGCATTTGTGTGCATCTGTTTTGATCCTTTTTTTCTATTGACTTCCAAGAAATTGACTGTTGATTGTCTTTCCTTTGACTTATAAAAAAAAGAATAAAAAGAGGATCAATATGCATCCTTTTTTTTAATGTACACAAAAACGGGGTCAACCACATTTTTGTGTACACTAAAAATAAACAAATGCTTTTTTGATCCGTTTTTAAATAGAAGTCAATGGAAAAACAGATGTTCAAAAATGCATTTATTTTTTCATCCATTTTTCATCCTTTTTTGCATAAAACCGTGAAAAAAAAACAATGCAAAAACACAGTCTGACCCTAGCCTTATTTAATGCACTATATGGATTTGGTGGCCGTCATTCCATTGACTTCATTGCATTCTATTAAGGTGAATTAAAATGCAGAAATAATGGATGTCATTTTAAAAAGAAAACGCCAACGCTTAGTGTGAACATAGCCCAATACTGTACAGATCACTTTACAGCAGCCCCCACTGATCACCTCTTGTCTCAACTTAGTTTTAGCCCTTGTGGTGAAAATAAAAAACTGCAAATTAGCAAAAACATCACCAAAAATTCTTAAAAAATATGTTTAACAAAAAAACATTAGTTAAACAAGAAGTAATTTTCTGATAACATACAGTATGCCCTTTAAGGTATGCTATATGAAAGAAAAAACAACTAACATGACAACTGTGGTTGACTCATAAAATGATAAAACATAGCTTTTAATATAGTATAGTATAAAACATTTGTGCTGTAAATGAACAAAAAAATACTAGAAAAGACGTACTCTGAAAAACTCTGACCTGAAAAAAGTTTTATAACGTTGTGTAAATGGTCAGACTGTCACCCTATCAAATCCCTGCCTATAGCTAGATGTTGCCGCCTGGTGTGGGCGTCCCCTATCGCCAGGCGGGACTGGCACTACCTCTGCGATGTCAGAGTAGTGATCAAGGTGTAAACCCTGTCGGTGTAGGGTGCTATATTAGTGTAAAATGGACCATAATAGATTACACAATGTGTAGTCCGGTGTAGACCCTAATCAGAAGGCTATATGGTGGACCCATGCGTCAATGTGCAGTCAGTGCAATATCATACAAACTGCCAATTGACCCCATTTAGTGTGCAGTCAGTGCAATATCAGCAAACTGCCAATTGACCCTATGCCATCAACCGACGCGTTTCTCCCAGTCTGTGGCGCTGGGTTCCTCAGAGATTAGGTGGGTCAGCTGTATATGATATGTAGTTGGTCAAATCGTCACTGATGTTGCATTGGACCATAGCCCCTAGTGCAGATGGTAATGATTTTAAGCGGGTAAATACCTAATGCTCCAAACACATATATACAATTCACTGATAATGAAGGGAGGTTTTGAAGTTATCAGATAGTTCCTAGTGGTTGGTCGAGATCATGTAGATTAACCCAGTGCATATGTCATCTGTTGCTGATGGTTGTCAGACCATGCCATCAAGGGTATGATGTGCAGTGGCGTTGGAGCAGTGAATCCTCGCGTCCCAGAAGATGGCGGGAACTGATGGTGGGCCATGTTGGTTTGACCAACTACATATCATATACAGCTGACCCACCTAATCCCTGAGGAACCCAGCGCCACAGACTGGGAGAAACGCGTCAGATGACGGCATAGGGTCAATTGGCAGTTTGCTGATATTGCACTGACAGCACACTAAATGGGGTCGATTGGCAGTTTGTATGATATTGCACTGACCACACATTGACGCATGGGTCCACCATATAGCCTTTTGATCAGGCTCTACACCAGACTACACATTGTGTGATCTATTATGGTCCATTTTACACTAATATAGCACCCTACACCGACAGGGTTTACACCTTGATCACTACTCTGACATCGCAGAGGTAGGGCCAGTCCCGCCTGGCGATAGGGCACGCCCACACCAGGCGGCCACATCTAGCTATAGGCAGGGACTTGAATTCAATATTTATCAATATAAATTCAATATATCACCCTACACCGACAGGGTTTACACCTTGATTACTACTCTTACATCGCAGAGGTAGTGCCAGTCCCGCCTGGCGATAGGGGACGCCCACACCAGGCGGCCACATCTAGCTATAGGCAGGGACTTGATAGGGTGATAGTCTGACCATATTCATCACCCTATAAAACTTTTTTCAGGTCAGAGTTTTTCAGAGTACGTCTTTTCTAGTATTTTTTTTGTTCATTTACAGCACAAATTTTTTATACTATACTATAATAAAAGCTATGTTTTATCATTTTATGAGTCAACCACAGTTGTCATGTTAGTTGTTTTTTGTCTGTAAAAGACATGGTGGTGACGTTTGGATTATCTGTGCAATTATCTTAACCGTGACTATCCACACCCTCATACTATATGAAAGAAAGAAAGAAACAAAAAAATAGAAATTAATAGTTTACCCCCTTTTTAGTAAAACTGGTTAAAGAGGATGTACCATCAGATGCTGAAGCACAGGAGGTGGGCCAGCCCACCCCCAGTGGGAGGGAATTCCCTCCCCTCTATGACTTTAGAATAAATGGAGCCGCGTCATAGAGGGGAGGGAATTCTCTCCCAGTGGGGGCGGGCCGGCCCACCTCCTGTGCTTCAGCACCTGCTCGGGACCCTTGCATAAAACGGCGCTGTAC
Source organism: Dendropsophus ebraccatus (assembly GCF_027789765.1). Classification (NCBI taxonomy): domain Eukaryota; kingdom Metazoa; phylum Chordata; class Amphibia; order Anura; family Hylidae; genus Dendropsophus; species Dendropsophus ebraccatus. The sequence goes on along the minus strand of NC_091457.1, from coordinate 138,460,862 downwards.
ACGGGAACCGAGCCGCGGTTCCTAAAACGGACCGCGGCATCGGCTTCCTTGTGATGGCGCCGTTCGATCCATGGGTCAGATTAAAGAGGATGTAACTGATGGTACATCCTCTTTAAGATGAGTCAGAGGGTAAATCCCAGCATAGACAACAACAAATGCTCAAAGACAAATGGCTCAGCCCAAAATAGTCAGGGTCGACCCGACACAAGAAGAAACACAGGCCCAGATTTATCTAAGGGTGTAAAACAAAAACTGGTGTAAACGGCTCATAGTAACCAATCCTGACTGGTGAACTTTATAATGTGTTAGTTATTCCCCACAATTTCACTTTATTTTTTTTTTTAAACTTTATGGTTTTAAATTGAACACTGAAATAAAAACCTTGGAATTTTTTACACTCATTGAATTGGATCGACGCTGGTATTTCTTGACTATATTAAATAAAACGGGAATTTTCAGCTATTACTGCCCTAACTTGTGTATTTATTACAAGGTAAGGGCATCCTATCTATGATCTGTATATTATGGAAAAGGTTGCAACCGGTAATATTGTGTGTGTATTGTGTGTCATTTAAGCCTATACCCCTTAAAATATCCTGCTGACTTTAAGGTCCCCATACACCTTACACTTTTGTTGTCTATATCTGCCACTCGCAGCAGGTTCAGCCGCTAGCATAAGGTGTATGGTTTTCTAGGGGAATTTGCTACTGCTCTGTACACTCCCAGTCACAGACAGAGGTGGCAGCAGAGAGCCCTTGTGTTAGATACACCATTTCCTGCAAGACATACAGCAGCTGATAAGTACTGGAAGACTGGAGTTTTTTTTTAAATAGAAGCAAATTACAAATCTATATAACCTTCTGACACCAGTTGATTTGAAAGATTTTTTTTCCCCCTGTAAGTATTAATAAGTCTACAACAACCATGGCCCCCTGCTAAGCCCAATAAATGTTTCAGGAACGTTGCATGAATAGCACAGAATAAAAAAATAAAAAAAGGTTATTATTATTATTATTATTATTATTAGTAGTAGTAGTAGTAGTAGTAGTATTATTAGCATTATCATTGTTATTATTACTATTATTATTAGTATTGTAGTTGTTGTTATTTTTTTATTGTTATTACTAATTATTGTTATTATTATTATTATTTTTACTAATATTACCAGGCAGATGCCCTAATGCTCTTTGTAAAGACCTTCCCTACAATCATTCACATAGCTTGGTGTTATCTGCAGTTTTGACTCCTGGAAGCTAATGAGTTAATAGACTGTAATGCAGCCACAGATTCCTTATACACAGTAAGTTTTCTCATACAGATCAAAATTAGGATTCAAATCCCTATCTGGAATCATCCGTCGGCAGATCTCATCCCCTTGTAATGCACATTAGAACACGACCCTCTCTAATTTGAGATAAACCATCATGCCTTTCACCACTTCCTCATGCACAGTCATCCAAATATAGGTCACTAGGATGGCTTGAACACTGTCTATCATATTTGTAATGGCAAAGAAGACCGATACTTGTCTGCGTCACTTCCCATAACCGTATAGATGTAGCCAGGTATGGAGTGTATTGTGTACAATGCTGTATTACACCTTTTGTCCCTGGAAAATACAACCCTTTATCCCGCGCGTGTCGCTCCGAATATGGGAATTCTATGCTGGTCGTGAATTTTTATTAACGGAAGGCAGCACTGCAGGCAGTGAATAACCTTAATTCTTGCCGTTCTTCTGGCATCCTAGAAGGCCAGTTAGAGTGTTTGATCTCCAGCCCTACATATGAATAGATAGCAGCCTGCGCTTTCAAATCAATAATTACAATAAATGTAGCCGCTATTATAATAATTCCAGAGGGTGGTGATTAATTGCTCAGCGGTTCAGAGTCGCAGTCACAGTTCCCTGGTATCCCACTGGGGTCAGCAGCAGGAAAGACTGGTAATACATAGAATTTAGCAGCAGGCTGATTGGGGGTTCTTTGAGAATATGCGGCGGTGGCGGGAGAGATGGAGATATATGTATTTCTAGGAGTATTTAATAATAGAGAACGGGATGGAAAGATCTATAAGTAGGTGAGATATTCAAGATTGTAAACTATTCATATGACGGAGCAATGATGAGCGGCAAGGATGGAGGGCTATAAGAGTGACTGCTCGCCATTATTCTCAGAAAGACAACCTCTTTATAGATGGAAGACGGCTCCTCGAATCCTTGACTTGTAACATTTAAAAAACACACGCACACAAAAAGGATAACGTCTGTCATTACCGCATTATAACTGAAGTCAACGGGGGAGATTTGTCAAAGGGGGTAAAATATAGACTGGTGTAAACTGCCCACAACAACCAATCACAGCTCAGCTTTCAGCTCTGGTTCAATGATAGTGTTACAAAAACACATATTATTTTGTCCAAAAACCTTGCCGCACCTGTCCTCAGGTTGGATGCGGCATTACAACTCAATATTAAATGACCTGTTTCAATAGTTATAATAACAATCTGCCCAATAAGGCAAAATATGGACCAATTTAACAGTTGCCGCTAATGTTGCAACGTAACTTTTTTTTGTATCAAATGAAATGTATGTGAATGGATAAATATGATTTGAAACTTACATTTCATTAAAGGGGAACTCAAGTCTTACACTACTTATTAGCTGCTGTATGTCCTGCAGGAAGTGGGGTATTCTTTTCAGTCTGACACAGGGCTCTCTGCTGCCACCTCTGTCCATGTCAGGAACTGTCCAGAGCGGGAGAGGTTTTCTATGGGGATTTGCTACTGCTCTGGACAGTTCCTGACATGGACAGAGGTGGCAGCAGAGAGCACAGTGTCAGACTGGAAAGAATGAAACATGTGAAACATGTTGGGGAAAGGGGGAGGGGGCACTGTCCCATATATCAACTTCAGCAACTGATGGCTAGATGATCGCTGGACCATCACGTATTGAAGGTGTCTATAACAAATTATTTGTTGCAATGTAGGTATATATGTATAAGTAAAAAAAAAAAAAGCCAGACCACTGCTTTTAGAGCATAGTGATGGTCGGTTACCTAGACAACAATGAGCAGTCAGCAGTTGGGGGGGGGGGGGGGGCAGCAAATCAGGAGAAGGAGACAAGTTTGCTAAATGAATGTATTTGCTAAAATATTTACCTTAATTGAGATGGTAATACCCCTTTAAATCGTGTCGTTTTTAGCTCTCATATTACCAGGCCAGCTCACTATTACTTAACATAATGCTCTGATAATTCAAGACAGAATAGAATAGAATAAATTCAATAAAGCTGCATAACAGATTAATTGCGACCTTCTTTGTGATTTAATATTGCTCTTATTTGCTTTACTGTCATAAAGGAATTTTACTGGCAAAATAGTCATTATGCAGTCAATAAAAATGGACCGAACATAAAACCAGGCCTTTCAAGTAATAAGACAATAGGCTGCTCCCTCTAATCTGCAGCGGAAAGAGAGCCGTATATCTTACCGATAATTTCTTTTTTTTTGTTTGTACATCCTTATTATTTAGTATTTAAGACAGGGATGCGTCTCCATAGACAAATGTAATGAAAGGCGGCTTTTATTTTCTATATACAGTCGGCACTGCGATGAATGAGCAGCTGAGAGGGGACCTCATACCATCAGAAGGTGTTTCATTATCATTATTATTATTATTATTATTATGCTATAACATTTTACAGTGCTATACAGAGACTGCACTAACATTGGTGGTTTATAATCTAAGTAAGTGATTCAGCTTCGCTTTGGCTGTCCGGGCATGATGGGAACTGTAGTTTTGCAACAGCTGGAGGGCTGAAGGTTTCCCATCCCTGCTCTAGACACTCTCACTAATCAGCTCATTGAAGGGGCCACAGGGATAAGCCTGCAATACCAGGTACAGCCACTATCAAATGTATGGCACTGTGGTAAGTTATAGAGAGGCAGCCGTGTCATGGCCCCTACAATCAGCTTTTTTGGCAAGGGAGCTGAAAGTCAGACCCTCACGTATGTGATATTGATAGCCTATCCTTATTTAAGTAATGGAAAACCCCTTTAAGCTTATTTTATTGGAGTGTTGCAGAAGTACTACTGTAAAACACAAGAGGCTATGCGAGCATATAGATATCTCCTTGGTTGAATTCGATCTCTAAACTCAACAGCTGCGTGACACCATTGCTAACCTCTGAACTACCGTGGTTACTATTATGGTATATGAGTAACATGAATGGTATATCAGTAAATTGTGCCATCAATGTCTTCTGGGGGTCTGACAGCAATCTCCAGCAAGTCTATGGCCCCTTTGGATTAATTCCTACATACTGCTGCCCGAACAAGCACAATATCTGGTGTTGCATTCAAGGCCCATTCAACTCAATGGAGCTATGTTGCATTTCCTACACATTGCTCTATTAGGCTGCTTTCACACCATGTTTCACACATTCGCGTGAAACTCAAATGTTCGAGTAAAAACTAGTAGACACTAATTGGCTATGTTTACACAACGTCAAAAAAGAGAAAAGACGTCTGTTATTGACGCTATTTAATTGACTTCAATAGAATGACGGACACCCAATGCACTCAGGGGGAGATTTATTAAACATGATGTAAAGTGAAACTGGCTCAGTTGCCCCTAGCAACCAATCAGATTCCACCTATCATTTTTCGAAGAGTTAGGGATGAAAGGTGGAATCTAATTGGTTGCTAGGGGCAACTGAGCCAGTTTCACTTTACACCATGATTGATAAATCTGCCCCACAGTGTAGAAAATGACGGACGTTGTCTGCGTGGACATCAAAATAATGATCATGTCAATTATTCATGGACGTCTTTTGCAAACAGAGGCCGTTATTTTTTAGTTGTTTTTTCTTTAGTCTTTTCTTTTTTTCATCGTCCTTTGATCGTTTTTACTATTAAATTAAATGGACTTTTCATTTAGAGAGACACATTCAAAGGGCAATCAGTCCACCAGATTTATAATGCACCAACAGCCGTCATTGCACTGACGGGCTTCGAAACAGCGACTGTCACTTTTTCTTTTCAAAAATGGAGAGGAAAAAATGTTGTGTGAACATAGCCATTATCTGACTATGTTCAGACCGCTGAAATGAATGGGGCTTGGAGGCACCAAACATTGTGTGAACCCAGCCTTAGGTACAACAGAAGAGTATAGGGCACCGTTTTTTTTTTAACGTATTTTGTAGCTCAAAATATCTTCAACAAAAATAAATTGCAGAATTTATTTAGTGAGCGCAAAAATGAAATTTGAAATAATATTTTGTGTGCAAAAAAATTCTGTAACAACAAAATGGACAATTGATTGTGTAAGCACAAAATAAATGACGTGCACACACAACGTACAAATCTTTTTGTATGTGCAAAATCTATTTTGTGTTATCACCATTTTTCATCCGTTTTTCCAAAAAAAGATGAAAAAACAGATGCATTTGTGTGCGTCTGTTTTGATCCGTTTTTTCATTCACTTCCATAATAAAAAAACAGATCAAAACGCATCCATTTTTTAAACGTACACAAAAACATTGGTCGACCACGTTTTTGTGTATGTTAAAAAAAAAAGATGCGTTTTGATCCATTTTTTTAGTAATGGAAGTCCATGGAAAAATATCAAAATAGACGCACACAAATGCATCAAATTTTTGTAAAACCCTATGAAAAAAAAGGTAGTGTAAACTCAGCCCTTTTTGTGGTAAATTCTGTGCGACATGCAAAATGCACTGTGAAAAACGGCGCAGCAGAGAAGAGGGGTCAAAGAGGCATCTGATGCCAAGGCAAGTGATATGGTCCCCAGGTGCCCTCCTCCTGATCAGCCATCAATGCCATGTCGTATTAATTTTCCATCAATGTTAGTAGTCACAATACCCCTTTAAAGGCTGTGTGGGTATATAGAAATTCAGTATAGTGACTGGCACCCTTTATATTACACCATAACCTGGCATAACAATAAGATTGCATGAGATCTTTGGCCAGCCTTCAGCTATCTTTCCTCAGCTAGGGTCCGGCCGCAATGCTGGTGGGTTTCATCTGAATCCCACATTGGTATATGGGGGCCTCCTTTTACAGCTGTGACTTACACATTGGTAGAAAATCCGAACTGTCAGCATGAATCACCATTTGCAGAGGCATTTTGGATTCTACAAATGATGAGGCAGAGAGGGTCGGCTTAAGCGCTCAGCAGGAACAGAACGCACGCTGGCAGGATGAATCTCTTGATGTTAGGGATGATGTGTCGGGGGAGGCAGTGCCACTAGGTACCTATCTCTACAAGTAATTTAATAAGACAAAGAGGTAGGAGGTGGCAATCTATTAAAAGAAGCCTAGAAAACATCAGCATATTCTGAATAATAAGTGATTAGTGGAAGGTTTTTTTTTATTAACTTATATTTATATTTGGTTCATTTTTTATGATTTTTTTTTTCATACTGATGACATCATCATCAGTTCAAATATATTGTAATAGATATTATTGAGAACACCATAAGAGGGCTGGAGAGAACAGGAGAACAGGGGTCCAAGCAATGATGAATGGTCTATAGGACAATCACTAACTGGCTCCTGTATTGAACTTGCTGACTATAGGAATCCTACACCCTGGAGAGCTGAGAGAGTCCATAGCCTACACATAGCAAAATGTGTTATAGGAGGACAGGTGTTATACAGGAAGACATTGAGCTCTGGGGAAAGCCTTTGTCTCATGTATTAACCATTTTCTGAGAAGAATACAATCCTTACCCAAGGCACAGAAATGAATAGAACCAGTACTCATAGCCTATTCTAATGCTCTGGTATCTAGATGAAATACAGGAGATTTTATTACTAGCTGGGGCCCAAAAGAACATGAGTCTTCTAGACAAAAAAAAAAAAGAATAAAAGAAGGGTAATACACCAAACGTTACATAAAACCAAGAACATTGAAGTAAGGCTGGGTTCACACTACATTTTTGCAATCCGTTTTTTCTCCTGTTTTTGCAAAAAAAAAAAAAACAAGGATGGAAAAAGGGATGCACTTGTGTGTATTTGCTTTGATCGCCTTGTTTTTCTATTGACTATAGATCAGTGAAAGTCTGCACACAGGAAAAAGAACCATGGGGAAATCTATGATACGACCACGACATTAGCCCCACTGGGTTCTGGCAATACGCGGGGAGCCATTAAACATTTTATTAACTTTTAGGATATTTATATCACACTAAGGTCTATTGTATTTTTTATATCTGAGGTCTATTTATTGCCTCACTTAGCACTTTTTATTGTTATGCTTTATATTACTATGGACTTTTTACTTTTAAGAAGAAAACAATCCTGGCAGTATGAAAAAAATAGCGTCTTTATAGGTGACTTACAAATTCCTCAAATAATGTCAATGCATTCAAAACACATTCACTCCTTATGTTGCGTTTACACGGAACGTTTATTGTTCGAATTTTCACATAAACGATCGCATTTGAACCATAATCGTACCGTGTAAACACAGCAAACGATCAAACGACGAGCGAGAAATCGTTCATTTTGATCTTTCAACATGTTCTTAAATCGTCGTTCATCGTTCGCTGAAAATTCGCAGATCGCTTCGTGTTAACAGTCTTTCACTGATTTACTCTATGTAAAAGATGGGCTTAAGCGATCTTAAAAACGATCGCAATAACGATTTTTCTTACGAATTTTCAAATGATTTTTCTAACGATTTGTTCGTCTAAACGCTGATCGTTATAAAAACCAAATCGTTGCTTCAAAATCGTTAAACGATGGATTGGGCAAGTTATCGCTCTGTGTAAACGTAGCATAAGTCATGGCAAGGTCTGAATGTACCCAAAATGCATTGGCTTAGCGGTCTGGGTCTATTACACAGGCCAATGAAGTGCCAATCTAGCATAATCTACATCTAGAATCTAGAATGTAGAATCTTGATAATCATTGAATCATCGTTAGCGATGTCCGTGCAGCCTTTACCCAAACAGTTTACATTACCTGTCCACATTCTGGGTCTCCTCCTGCGCTCTGCTTCCTCCCCAGTCCCACGTGCTGCAGCTTCAGACCGGTCAGTGGCCAGCGATTTGCTGACCAGCCTGTCAGCTTAGACAGGCCGGTCTGAAGCTGCAGCACATGGGACCGGGGAGGAAGCAGAGCGCAGGAAGAGACCGGGAACGTGGACAGGTAATGTAAACTGTTTCTTGAACTGTCAGCCGTTGGCCGCTCATCGTATTACACAAAGTGATTTTATGTCTGGGCCCAAAGAAACAATTAGCGGATGATCGTTTCATCGACTGATTTTTGTTTCTATTACACAGAGCGATTATTGGCCGAATTGGCCCAATTCTGCAGATTATATCTCTGTGTAATAGGGCCCCTCAAATGCAGGTTAGCAGAAACCCGAACGATCGGCCTTTGAATCCAACTGCCTGGAGAAAATGGATGCCACCCAAGGACTGATGAGAAAACACAGGTACAGCCATAGGCTCCGTCCACCTTCTCCAGGCAGCAGGATTCAAATCCAGATCTTTCTGGCTCATGCAAACCCGAACTTTTAGGGTATAAACCCACACACCGTATACGCAGCGTATTTACTGCTGCGATACGCAGCAAATATGCAACAAATACGCAGCAGATTAGATCTAAATAACTGAACACAGTATTAAATCTGCACCATCAAATCTGCTGCGTATTTGCTGCGTATCTGCTGCGTATACGGTGTGTGGGTTTGTACCCTTAGCAAGTTTACTCATCTCTAGAGGTTACCAAAAAGGAAGCCATGTTTTACTTCTCACCTATAAAATGCTAGGATCAGAAACACAGCATATCCACCCAATGTGAACGTACCCTAAAAGAGTTTTCTTTTAACCACACTATGCAAGACACCACAAGATACAAGAGAGAAGAAGGCAGCAAACGTGATCAAAGCAATCACCATAAACCCGCCACTCACTCTCTTATGTAACGTTCTATTCAAGCATGCATTTGCGGTAGAATTATTCTACATTATATAGAGGCCAAAATGGTTTCTTTCATGTTGTATCCATGTAAAACTGCAGACAAAAGAGTCTTGGGGTGGAATAATATCATGAAAAGCCAGTCCTCCGTCTTGTGCTGCTGAAGGTAATGCTGCCTCAGCACTTTAAACATAGACTCTTCTTGGCATGAAAAATGAATGTGATTGGAAATATTAGTGGAGTTTCCTCTCCTCATCCAGTGGATACTCCTCTCATTCAATCATAGTTGTCTCAATATATTGATTGTAGGGAGGTGAGCTAAGAATTACTTCCTCCAGTTGGTTATTCCAGGATAAGGTCATTGATGTATCCTTAAATAGACGCTGTCATTACAAAGAAATAATGATAAATCAGCAGGGAGGTGATATACTACGTGTCTGCCATTTACGTCATGTGTTTTTTTTTACCTGTTTTCTACATGAAATGCAATGCTATACATTCGGCCACTAGGTGTCTCACTTACTGGAAAACAACAGTTGAGGCTCCATCACTAAGGACATTTAATCTTTAGTAACAGCAAAAACAAGACCTAATGCAGGAAGTTATGTCAGTTGGCCCAGTGAAGATGAATGCTTTTTGGCCAGCAGCCGTAAACTAATTGATAGACAAAAGCCTGTCCACCAATCCACCAATGCACAAATATGAGAAGCATGATGGGGAACTAAACAGGTGGCTGGAGCAAAATTAATATGACTAGCATACATAATGCAGCTAACTATATAGTTTCTGGTGGGGGGGGGGGGGTATTTTTTATATGTCTTAACAATCTAGGGTTCTCTGGCAAAATCTACCCTGAAGTTTCTATTGCAGCCTTTCACCAATGCCCAAACATGCCATCAGCCTATGTCATACGCTTTGTGCAACAGTCCACTCCAGCAGAAAAATTCCCGGCACTCACCCAGAGCTTGCTTGCATAAGTGATTTATTCCATGAGGAGGTGCATACACATAGATACAGCACAACATGTTACGGCATTACTGCCCTTTTCAATGGCCAGACACCGAAACGTGCCATGCTGTATTTATGTGTGTGCATGTGTATGTGGTCAGGGAATAAATCACTTATGCAAGCAAGCTCTGGGTGAGTTTGGGGAATTTTTCTGTTAGAGTGGACTATTGAACATATCCTCGGGCACCACGGGCGACATCGCTATTTATTATATGCTTTTGTACAAGCTGCTACTATATATTCTTAATCAGCTTCATTCCAGAAGGAAAACAACCCTGGTACACAGCAACAAAGTGAACACTATGAAAGTGTAGCAGGAAGATGTCCTTCTCAACATTTCTTAAGACTTAAAGGAGTTATCCAGCGTACAAGAAGTTTTTATATATTGCTGCACTCTTGGAATATATAATAAACATGTTGCACTTACCTCTCTGTGCTCCCCCGGTGTCCCGATGTGGCCTCTCCGGTGGCCCCCACTGACTGCAGCTCTGCTTATTCTGAAACGAACTTGTCTCAGGAGTGACAGCCCACTCAACCAAAACAAGCTGCCAGCTGCCAGTGATTGCCTGAACGGGCTGTCACTCCTGCGACAAGTTTTTCTCGGAAGAAGTGGAGCTGCAGTTAGTGGGGAACACTGGAGAGGCCACATCGGGACACCGGCGGAGTGGAGGGAAGTAAGCATTACAGGTTTACTAATTATGTTTACCAAGAGTGCAACAAAATATATAAACTTATTAAATGCTGGATAACCCCTTTAAGGTTCCCATACACTTTTACTTAAATGATAGTGGATGACTCCAATTGGTTCACTGAGTGAAATGTTGCAGGAAAGTGAATATTAGCCAACCAAAATTGATGACAGCAAAGGCAAACAATCCAGCGATTACTGATTTCTGCACTAATACAAAGCCGAATTATAGACTCTGAAAAAAAAAGAAAAACCAACAGCACTTCACATAGAGACCCTCTGGTCAACTGTCCATGTATAATAATAATAGAAAAATAAATAGATGCAATAGTTTCCAGTCCCAGTGTCCTATTGGGACAATGTAATCCCAGTCCAAAGTCATGGTAACAACATCTCACATAGGCGGAGGTAAAGGAAAAAAGAACACTTTATTCCAGCAGGGCACACATAGCGACGTTTCAATCTTAATGCTTGAAAAAGACTATTAAGGTTGAAACGTCGCTATGTGTGCCATGGTGAAATAAAGTGTTCTTTTTTCCTTTACCTCTGCCTAGGTGAGATGCTGCTACCATGACTTTGGATTTGTATTATAGACTCTGTGACTGAGCGTTGATCCATAAGATGGGCACTCTTTTGGGGGAAAAAGTCTAAGATCAAGGCCACTGTGGTCCAAGTTTTTGGGAAGGGAGAAGAATAATAATTCAATCTGCTGAGATTGAGAATCTGCGGCCCTCCAGCTGTTACAAAACTACAATTCCCATTTCCCATCATGAATGGGCAGCCAATGCTTTGTCTGTTTAGGCTTAATGGGAACTGTAGCTTTGCAACAGCTGGAGGGCCAGAGATTCCCAGCCCGTGTGGTAAAGGATCCATTTCCACCAGATACATCGCTTTGGGTTTTTTGCATTAACCGGCCTATTTTTGAACCGGCTGCCTTTTCCTGCGTACAACGATGGTCTATACCAGACTACCAGCCCAGCACAAAATATCAGAAGTTTCTATAAAGAATTATACACATTACATACAACATATGGCTATGTTTACACTACGTATCTTTTCGTATAATTACGGCCGTTGTTGCCGATTGCAACAATGGCCGTGATTATACAAAAAAACATGTGTCATTGCCGCCTATGGAATTCCGTCCGGAGCGTATATACATAGTACACGCTCTGGCTAGGCTCTCTAGCGGCGCCGCAAACAACTGACATGTCAGTTTTCTGTGGCCGCTATTCATTGAATAGCGGCCGCAGAAAACCCTGTCAGTGCACACTATGGAGAGAGTGGCTCTGGCCGTTCGCTCCATAGTGTGCTGTTGGGAGTTCTGATGCGGGCAGCCCTAAAGATCATCCGGCTGGTACTGCAGTACCGGCCGGGATGATCTTTTCAGAGACCGGCCGCTGTGTGACCCGGCCGAGTCACAGAACGGACGGTCTCTTACATAATGTGATCAAAGCCTAATATTGTAATAAGACATGGAATTAGAAAGTATGACTATCCCCCCATAGCTTAGGATGTCTGGCTTTATAATACTGGTCCAGGCCTGGGAACTGAAAGAATTAAGGGAACCTTACAGGACTAATAATATCTTTGGATTTTGTCATAGCTTTTGTTCACCTGGGCAAAGTTTGTTACTTTAGGCCTGACCAAAGTACAGTGCTCTATAGTCAGCAGCCAGAATACATTCCCCGTTTTCTCCCACCCCCCAAATGCCCATGCCTATTGGCAAACAGGCTGCCAATATACCTAAAAATGATTGACTCTCCACACCAGGGAAGTCCTCACAATGCTACCAAGTAATGGAGGGTAAATGCTGTAAAGCTAAGCCTCTCTCCACCCCAGTACTTATCAGCTGCTGTATGTTCTGCAGGAAGTGGTGTTTTGTTTTCAATCTGACACAGTGCTCTCTGCTGCCACCTCTGTCCATGTCAGGAACTGTCCAGAGCAGTAGAGGTTTTCTATAGGGATTTGCAACTGCTCTGGTCAGTTCCTAACATGGACAGAGGTGACACTAGAGAGCACTGTGTCATGCTGGAAAGAATACACCACTTCCTGCAGAACATACAGCAGCTGATAAGTACTGGGAGACTTGAGATTTTTAAATAGGAGCAAATTACAAATCTGTATAACTTTCTGACGCCAGTTGATTTAAAAGAAAAAAGATTTTCAATGGAGTACCCCTTTAATATCAGACAGCCCCATATCAGCTAATGAGGATCAAGGAGTCGGGTAATTTGTTAGGAAATTCTCATTATTTACATGCAGTAAATTCCAATATGTTGTAGCTGCAGCAATATTAACCGCGGCCTAATGATCCTTGTTTAATTTCAGCTGCTTGTTATGCCGTTTTATGTTTACTGTATTATTGTTATCATTTTAATTAAACGAAAATATTTTGTTCACAATGAAAATATTTTCTTATTGTCTTTGTCTACAAGAGAATGGGATATCAATATCGATGCCACAATATGTTATACATTCATGCTGATCTATAATCCCCTCCTGCCCCTGTACAGCATCAAATATGGACTAGACAAGGTGGGGATAGTCCTTACGTATTGTTAACAGGCAGCTGTGCTAGACATGTCATAGCAAAAGACAAATACGTTCTCTACTGACAGAAATCTATTACCAGAAATCTATTGTGGACTCCCATCTGCTGATTAAAACAAGGGGACGGAAAATTCTAGAAGATGCTGAATTCTGCAGTTATTGTCTTTCTTGTAAGTGGCACCATGGTAACCTTTATTGTACACCAGGGATGGGGAACCTTTGGCCCTCCAGCTGTTGCAAAACTACAATTCACATCATGCCTGGACAGCCGAAGCTTTCGGGGACATTATTACTACATAGGGCCACAGCAAGCACATTATTAATGTAGGGAGCATTACTACTATATGGGGGTGCACAGCAGGGGACATTATTACTATATGGGGGCACATCAGGGGGCATTAATACTATATGGGGGGACACAGCAGGGGACATTATTACTATATGGGGGCACATGAGGGGGCATTATTACTATATGGAGGGACACAGCAGGGGGCATTATTACTATATGGAGACACAGAAAAGACATTATTACTATATGGGGACACAGCAGGTACATTATTACTATATGGAGGGCACTGCAGGGAGCATTACTACTATATTGGTGCACAGAAGCTGGCATTATTTTTATATGGAGGGCACAGCAGGGGATATTATTACTATATGGAGGCACATCAGGGATCAATATTACTATATGAATGGCACAGCAGGGCACATTATTACTATATGGAGGGGCACAGCAGGGGCATTATTACTATATAGGGGCACAGCAGGGGACATTATTACTATATGTAGGGTAACAGCAGAGACATTATTACTATATGGGGACACAGCAGGTACATTATTACTATATGGAGGGCACTGCAGGGAGCATTACTACTATATTGGTGCACAGAAGCTGGCATTATTTCTATATGGAGGGCACAGCAGGGGACATTATTACTATATGGAGGCACAGCAGGGATCATTATTACTATATAGAGGGCACAGCAGGGGACATTATTACTATATGGGGCACAGCAGGAGACATTATTACTATATGGGGGCACAGCAGGGGACATTATTACTATATGAAGGGGCACAGCAGGGGCATGGGGCACACAAGGATCTTCTTGATCAGCCAATCAGCAAAGAACATGAATGTGGCCACTGATTGGCTAAGCAGGAAGGCTCCTGTGCCACACAGACACAAAAAGTGCAGTGTGACACAGATACAGTGGTGACGAGAGTAGAGCGAGGGGGTAAGTATAGATTTTTTTTCTATTTAATAGCACCCTGAGGACAGATAAATAATAAAAAAAAAAGTTCTCCAGAATATCCCTTTAATATAGGGCTCCAAAGGTCTCCCAGAAGACAACCTTATTTGTAACTGACTATAAAACAAGTTGCCAGATATCTTATAAAACCTTGCGTGTTCTGTAAAGGGAAACTATCAGCAGGTTAGAAGCATCTATCCTGCTTATATGTCCCTATAGTGCACGGGATGTTGAAAGATGAAGGAAAAATTTTTACTGTTATCCTCGGTGCCATTATTAGGAATTTTGTTGTTTATTAGACATGTAAATTAGGCAGTTAGGAGCACTAGGGGTGGGGCTACCACCCTCAATGCACTCCACTGGATGGATATTGATTAGGAGGGTGGTCCATGGGGGGCAGATTAATCGTTCCCCCCCCCCCCCCCCGGTGCTCCCAATCACCTAATTTACATATCTATCTTTATTACGTGTTTCTCCAAAAAAGAGACAGGGTCTTATATTATTTTTCTAATATATAAAGATTGCTAGGGCTGATACACTGTATGCTGTAGCCCCACTCTATATGGTAGTTGGCTGCCTTACTGTATGTCCCACTGTTGTTCGGCTTCTATTCTGTAAGCTCACCTGTAGTTAGGCTTCCATATTGTATACATCCCTCCCCCCTCTGGAGTTGTTTCCCCATACTGTATACATCCCCCTCTGCAGTAAGCCCCCCATACTGTATACCTTCCTCCCCCATCTGTAATTGTTCCGCCATACTATATACATGCCCCCTCTGCAGTAAAGACCTCCATACTGTATACATCCCCCTCTGCAGTTGTTCCCCCATACTGTATACATACCCCCTCTGCAGTAAGGACCTCCATACTGTATACCTCCCTCCCCCCTCTGTAGTTGTTCCCCCATACTGTATACATACCCCCTCTGCAGTAAGCCCCCCATACTGTATACCTCCCTCCCCTCTGTAATTGTTCCGCCATACTATATACATGCCCCCTCTGCAGTAAAGACCTCCATACTGTATACATCCCCCTCTGTAGTTGTTTCCCCATACTGTATACATACCCCCTCTGCAGTAAGGACCTCCATACTGTATACCTCCCTCCCCCCTCTGTAATTGTTCCCCCATACTGTATACCTCCCCCTCTGCAGTAAGGACCTCCATACTGTATACATCCCCCTCTGTAGTTGTTTCCCCATACTGTATACATACCCCCTCTGCAGAAAGGACCTCGATACTGTATACCTTCCTCCCCCCTCTGTAATTGTTCCCCCATACTGTATACATACCCCCTCTACAGTAAGGACCTCCATACTGTATACCTCCCTCTATGTAGTTGTTCCCCCATACTGTATACATGCCCCCTCTGCAGTAAGCCCCCCCCATATTGTATACCTCCCTCCTCTTTAGTTGTTCCCCCTTACTATATACATGCCCCCTCTGCAGAAAGGACCTCCATACTGTATACCTTCCTCCCCCCTCTGTAATTGTTCCCCTATACTGTATACATACCCCCTCTGCAGGTAATCACCATACTTTATACCTCTGTAGTTTGCCAAGTCTCCCCATATTCAATGTCCCCTTCTGTGTGGGGGGTTCTTATATTTCAAGTCTACTCCAAAAAGCCTGAAAAATGTAGCTAGGACTTATTTTCAATGTACGTCTTATTTTCAGACAAACACAGTAGGAGTATATATACAATTTGTGAGGTTATTCAGGTTTGTCACAGTCACAGTTTGATAAATATTTGGCCCACAAAAATATACACCAAAATTGTGTTGCACAATAAACTGTTGGCCTGGGCATGGCAAATCGTGACCATTGTTTTACATATATAGTGATACATCACCCAATCTTCACACTTTAATATAATGCAAAAAATATCTAAGCAAATTTAAGTTGGGGGTATATAGAATAATTGTACAAATGCATTTTGGATTTAAAATAGTGCCATGTTGACTGACTAGGAGTTTTTTTTTTTACTTATAAGGAGAAATTCACAGTTTTTTTTTATTTGCTTTCCCTTAGAATTAGTTTTAGATAAGCTTTACATCTCTATTATCTAGTATGACCTAGGCAACATTTTTAGTTTTTTGAGGTCAACACATTCCTGTCTTTTTGTGAGGCTTCTTCACACAGCGTTCTTTTTAAGTTTTTCTTTTAAAATATGATTGTAAAAAAAAACAACTAAATGCTGTGTATATAGAATCTACAACACTATGACAACAACTTTAAAGCAACATGTGGACGCAGCATTTTTGACCTGAAACAATACAGTGACACCAATGAGTGTTAGACTTTATATGGAGCCATAAGCACCTGCTTAGCAGTCAGGAGGCTGAATGCTGATTATAGTTATAATATATTTGTAAAATCTCCTAAAGATCACTGTCTGCACTTCTCATAGTCAACAGGATCTATCTGAATGTAAGCTGATAACATGGCTGCAGTGTGCCCTGTCCATATACACCAGGGATGGGGAACCTGTGGCCCTCAAACTGTTGCAAAACTACAATTCCCATCATGCCTGGACAGCACCATGCATGATGGGAATTGTAGTTTTGCAACAGCTAAAGGGTCAAAGGTTCCCCATCCCTGCTTTAGAATGCACAATGTAAATGGGAACAAAAAGCAGACTATGACAAGCAGAGGGTGCCTGTGCAGAGATAGTGACTTGGCACTATGAAAGTGGCAATGAAATAAAAAAAAGAAGAAGTGAGAGGCGGAATACTAAAACAGCCTTATGCATTTATAATAGGCCTTGACATAACCAGTGAAAAATCTCCCCACGCTAAGATGCCATGTATACAAGAATAAAGCCACCAACACTAACAAATAGCTCCATTTTATCTCGCTCCATTCCTGCAGATTGAGCTGCTTTGATTTCTTGTATATAAACCTTATAATCCCAATTAAGATACTGTGTTTGTTGATACAGTCCAATAAAAATAAAACTTAAACGGGCACTGCCTCCTTTCATCTGTTCATGGATAGGGGATCAATGTTCAACTGGTAATAGTTCCAGTGCTGGAACCCCCACCAGTGGCCCAAGGAAGGGCCTGTATGGAGTAGTGGCTGAACATGCATACTACCACTCCATACAATTCTATGGGAAGTAAAAAAAAAAAAAAGGATGATCTTTGGGGTCTGACTGCTCTGCAAATGGAGAGATAGTGCCAGTATGTGACCACTGCTTCATTCACAATCTATGGCAGGTATAGGGAACCTGTGGCCCTTTGCTGGAGGTAGCCCCCATAGATAATCACTCCCATAGATCCCTTAAATGGTTGCCCCACAAAAACTCCCTATACCCAATACTAGAGCCCTGCCCAAGCTTCTGGAAAACCTTTAACAAGAAAGTGCAAAATGTTTTATAGGGAAAGATACGGCAAACAGATCACTGATCTTAGGGAGACCAGCCAAAGAAGACACTGTCGGTCAATACAGTGATAAAGAGATATCAATATGCAAAAAATTCTGCGAAGCCTCAGTTGCAAGTCTCAAAACACAGAACTAGCCAGATATCCCTCCAGGGAAGGACTTAGCAAAGGGATGGCTCCTGTATGGAGACACCAAAACCACCATATTAACCCCTTCGGGACCAGGCTAATTTTCGTTCTTGCGTTTTTTCCTCCTTGTGCTTAAAAGGCCATTGCACTTGCATTTTTACACCTACAGACCCACATGAGCCCTTATTTTTTGCGTCACTAATTGTACTTTGCAATGACAGGCTGAATTTTTGCATAAAGTACACTGCAAAACCAGAAAAAAATTCAAAGTGTGGTGAAATTGAAAAAAAAAAACGCATTTCTTTTATTTGGGGGGAATGTGTTTTTACGCCATTCGCCCTGGGGTAAAACTGACTCATTATGCACGTTCCTCAAGTCATTACGATTAAAACGATATATAACATGTATAACTTATATTGTATCTGATGGCCTGTAAAAAATTCAAACCATTGTTAACAAATATACGTTCCTTAAAATCGCTTCATTCCCAGGCTTATATCGCTTTTATCCTTTGGTCTATGGGGCTGTGTGAGGTGTCATTTTTTGTGCCATGATGTTTACTTTCTATCGATACCTTGATTGCGCATATACGACTTTTTGATCGCTTTTTATAAAATTTTTTCTGGATTTGATGCGACCAAAAATGCGCAATTTTGCACTTTGGGATTTTTTTGCGCTGACGCCGTTTACCGTGCGAGATCAGGAATGTGATTAGTTAATAGTTCAGGCGATTACGGACGCGGCGATAGCAAACATGTTTATTTATTTATTTATTTGTTTACTTTTATTTATAACCTGGGAAAAGGGGGGTGATTCAGACTTTTATTATGGGAGGGGGCTTTTTACTAATAACAATACTTTTTTTTTTTTTTTTTTTTACACATATACTAGAAGCCCCCCTAGGGGACTTCTAGTATGTATACTTTGATCTCTCATTGAGATCTTTGCTGTATAGATATACAGCAAAGATCAATGAGATCGGCACTCGTTTGCTCAGCCGAATACAGCCGAATACAAACGAGTGCCGAGGCGGGGACGGCGCCATCTTGGACGAGTCCCCGGCCGGCATCAGACAGGGAGATCGCTCCTCCGGGACAACGTCCCGGAGGAGTGATCTCCGCCACTAGACACCAGGGAAGTGCTGCAGCCGGTAATCAGATGCAGCTGTCATGTTTGACAGCTGCATCTGATTACTGTATTAGCGGGCACGGCGATCGGACCGTGCCCGCTAATACCGGCGGTCCCAGGCTACTAGCGGCACCTGGGACCGCCGCGGTTCAGAGCGAGGTCGCCACGCGGCCCCGCTTTGAACGTCCGCACCCGCACAAGGACGTACAGTTACGTCCTCGTGTGGGAAAGGGTTAAGTGGCCCCTTCAGTCAATATCAAAATTAATTATGAGTCTGGTGATGTAATAGAGAAATACCTGGCTTTAGTATCTCCCTGGTCATCAGACTCGTAATTGAGTTGGATACTGACTGAAGGGGCCACATAATATGGTGGTTTTGGTGGTCTCCTAACAGGAGCCATCCCTTTTCTAGGCCCTTCCCTTGAGGAATATCTGGCTAGTCCCGTGTTTTGAGACTAGTAACTAAGGCTCTGTGGACCTTTTTTGCGTATTATAGGGAAAGAAGAATATACACTGCATTTTTTCCAGTAATTTTACAATAAAATGTTTAGTGGACCCATATGGATGTTAGATTTGGGTTTTCACTTTTAGAATGTTTGTAAGTGACATAGCAGAAGGTTTGGTAGGTAAGGGTTGTCTGTTTGGTTTGCTGATGACACAAAAGTGTACAATAGGGTCGAAATTCCCGGAGGTGTCAGTAGTAGAGAAAATGATTTTGCTTTATTAGATAAGTGGTCCAAACAATGGAAACTGCAGTTCGATGTTTCCAAATGTAAAACAATGGGGAGAAGTAATCCTCTTTCCAGGTATCATATCGGCAGTTTTCTGTTAGCAAAGAGTTCAGAAGAGAAGGATTTAGGGATAGTGGTTTCTGACAGCCATAAAGTAAGTCACCAGGGCAGCCAGGTGATAGGGAAAGCAAATCATATGCTGGGCTGTATAACTAGAGATATAACCAGTAGGAAGAGGAAGATTTTGATCCCGCTATATAGAGCTTTGGTGAGACCACATATGGAATACTGTGTCCAGTTCTGGAGACCTCATCTAAACAAGGATATTGATAATATAGAACGGGTCCAAAGATGGGCTATAAAAATGGTGGAGGTTGTCGGGCATAAAACATATCAGGAAAGACTTAAGGATCTAAATCTGTATAGTCTGGAGGAAAGAAGGAAAAGGGGGAAATAATCAAAACCTTTAAATATGTTAAAGGACTAAATAAGGTTCAGGAGGGAAGTGTTTTTAGTAAGAAATGGAACAGAAGAACATGAGGACACAGTGAGAGGTTACTTGGGGGAAAGATCAGAAGCAACCCTAGAAAATATTAGAGTAGCCTACTAGAAAGAGTAGTAGATCCTTGCAACTAACTTCCAGCAGATGTGGTTGGTAAAGTTGGTAAGTGAATGTTAACCTGCCTGGGATAAACATATATCTATCCTACGATAATAAGTAAGGAAATACTAATGGGGCAAACTAGATGGACCATCTTCTATGTTTCTATATCAGATACATGATGTGAATCTCTATATCCACATGTGAAGCGGCGGTTCTGTATTTCCACCGATGGTGCTCCTGTCTTTAGAGGAATGAGCAGACAAGCCTGTAGCCATCCTCCTTACTAGGGCATAAACCAGAAGTTACATCATAATAAACACTCTCGAGGGACTCGGAGAAGTGAAGGAGTGAGGTTTATCTGAGATCACCAGGAAAGATACCCGCAGGAATTAAACCCACACATTTCAGTAATAAACATTAACACCTTAACCACTATATCGCAACACCTCCTCTCTCCTTCACTCCTGAGATCCTTGACTTGTTAAATGTAGCTTTTTCTCCCTGGATCAAACCTTTCTGTAATAGCATTATATAGAAATGGTGGCTGCTCTGTGTTCTGTTCTGCCATTGCACCGGTTAACGTCAACTTGGGGATTAGCACCAACATACAATAGTGCAGACTGAACATATGAAGTACTGGCTGCAGATAACTGATGCCCAAAGCTGCGCCACATCATGTCTACCTGCACTGTGGCAATAAGAAAGTCTCCAAATGGTTATAAGATGGATGACTGCACCACTGTAATTCTGCATGAACACTGCATTAACCAATTCATATTATTCATGTATGATGTATGTATGAACACCACTATGAATAGACTTCTACAGCTATACAAAATATAACTTGTATGGATGCAACAATGAAGAGGCCTAAATCTAGACCCTATTATAAAGCATCCAGACCTGTTGACCTGTTAGGAGTGAGATTCATCTCGATGACAAAGTGTAGGAGATATGTGTCAATGTAACATCCACATGAATGCCAGGATCCAAGGTTTTTTGGTTAGGCTTGTCTAATAAAGTAGGTGATCCTGGTAAAAATGTGTATGCAAAGTAAATTATTGATGTACATTGCACCTGATTGACACACTTGGTACAATTGATTAGGTTATTTGTGAACCAACTCATGACTAATAGACACACCTGTAAAGTGATTGGCTCTAACGTCAACTCCAAACGGGGGTTGACTTATATGGTTTCGATGGTTCATTATTGTGTAAAGACTTGGGCTAACTATAGGATCCTGTAAGAGTCTAATGCAGGGATGGGGAACCTTCGGCCCTTCAGCTGTTGCAAAACTACAATTCCCATCATGCCTGGACAGCCAAAGCTTTGCTTTGGCTGTCCAGGCATGTTGGGAATTGTAGTTTTGCAACAGCTGAAGGGCCGAAGGTTCCCCATCCCTGGTCTAATGGACCAGTCTGACCTGCAAGGTTTATATAGTATCACAGGTGTCCATTGAAGAGAATAGGAAACCATGTTATAAGAGTCCTTTCTTCCTTGCTAATACAGCATAGAGACAGGTACAGACAATTTTTGCATGTGTGAACAGACACATACTGTATAAGGAAACACCACGTTCTCTCCAGCTCACTTAAAATGTAATCTTTATTTCATATATTATTAAAAGTCCGCCGCGTTTCGGGCTGGCTTGCCCTTAGTCATAGGTTTGTTTCCTCGGGTATGAAAACGACTCACAAATAAGGAAACCGCCACCCAAGGATGGTAATGGTAAGGGACAATCATAATCCATTCCCCATAGTGTTGAATCGAAAGCGGTGTGGTGGTTATAGCTGTAGAGAACGTGGTGTTTCCTTCTCCAATTGGATACCCTTGGGTCTGGGGATCAATCTCACGTGCTCCTAGAGTGGCATACAGCCTAGTGAGAACACAGTACTTTATTTGAAGGGACCCTGGTCGAGTGCCGACTATCTCTTGTCTTCATAGACCACATACTGTATACACTACTTTACATACACTAGAGCTGATTTATTTGTCAGAAACTAAAGCATTATGCAAGAAGATATCAATATATGCCGCCTTCTTTTTTTTTTTTTTTTTTTTTAAATATGATCTTCTGCCCTGCGGCTTTGCATTCACATTTACATGCTAAGAAAAAAAAAGTAATTTTTCCAGTATGCAGTGTATAGACGCTGGGTGACCAGTGATCATCTTAATGATGTCAGTATGAATGTGACAGGTGGTTATGAAAAGGAAGGCATCTAGAGTCGGGGAAGGACACAGGGGGTGAGTTTAGTAAAAGACTCTGTTAATATTTTACAGCAGGGAGCATTTGTTTTTTTAATAAAGTATCCATCCCTTAGTCCCCAGCTCAATTCATCTCCAGTCTGAAACCAAGGGCAGGGAGAGGAGAGGATCTGGAAGAAGAAGCAGAGAGCTAATCTAAGGAGAGGGGGCGAATGTGCTATGAAATGATAGCCGAGATGGGTAAGATGCAGAAGGGAACGGGTGCAGGATCCAGAACGGAGCGTGTACATAGAAAACAATGGAGAAAGGAAGAGACTAATCCAATGGATGACTAACACATCCCGTCACAGAACACAGCCCTATAACTCAGCTGCCTATAGTTCCCGTCTCTCTTTACAGCCCTTCCTTATAGCTCTGTGCATCATATAACCACTTCGAGTGTGTCGTGTTTCCCGCCTAATCATGTCCTATAACTCCCAGTAACCGCTTATAAATTTCACTGCTTTTCCATAAAGATCACTCCTATATGTCATTTCCTATACGTCAATAGCCATAATTGTTTCTTATAAATCCTCCCAATACATAGTTGCACGCTGTGCATTATTTTCCAAGATATGTTTTACAGTTCGTATAATAAAAGCAGCAGTAAAATATCATGATCATGTCTGGTAGAGGGTGCGGGGTTGTTCATGTTTGGCAAGAGTGGACCCGATAGGGTTATAAGATTAGTAATAAACTGTACCTGTCAGTACGGTATGGAGTTTTATTACTGTGAATGGCTTTGCATGCTGTTCACCTGCAAAATTGAATAGTCATAGGGTATTTACATAAATGACTGCAGGTAAACAGCAATGGCTATTAACAATCAATTCGAAAACCGGGGCTAATAGCCCGTCCATGTGGTTTTGGCTTCATCATGGCTGCCTCTCGTCCATGTGGTGGCTGCTACTGGAGACCCTACCCCATAACAGTACTCTCAATCACATTCACATATGAGCCTTGGCTTAGTGAGTCATTTAATAATTCTTTAAAGGGGTAGTCCACTTTATAATTTTAATTTTTTTTTAGGTATGTAATATATTATTATATTGTGCTGACATACTGTCCTTATACTACTGAAGTAACCCCTTGGTATAGTCCAATTATTAGTCCTGTATAGAGACTTGTTCACATTTAAAAACTGGCCTGAAATCTGCATCTGAAATACATGTGTGTCATGTTCCTGCACAGTCAGACCTCGGCACGGCCCTCTGCTTGTAAGGTACGACTGAGGCTGGGCTTTTGGCCATGAATTAGTGCTTGTATTTTGTGTTTTATCTGCTCCAGTGTGAATACAGCTCAAATCCTTCTGCTCTGGTGATTGATTTATTTACCACACCCATCCTTTTCCTGCTAAGTTCCCTCTGGCCACTTCTCAGTTAGCCTCTGTTTTGCCAAGGTGTCCAAGGCAAGTAGGCAGGAACCCCCTTCGTCTTTCCTGTTTGGTTTGTGACAATGTGGTTTTTGGCACAGATTTTGATGTGAATTTACATGCAGATTTTACAATGAATGAAATCTGCATCAACCCACAAAAATGTGCAGAACAGTGACATTACCTTTTTTAGGCTATGTTCACACTACGTATATGTCCGGCCGTAGTTCGTACGCGGCCGGACATGTGCGGCTGAAACTACGGGCGTGTGAAAAATAGAAATGCGGGCGAATTGCGAAAATATGGGCGAACCGTGAACATACGCCCGTAGTATAGTTATGCTTCCTAGCTTGTTTCTAAGCGGTCTGAAGCAGGTTATTTACTTGAAAATCTTCGCCCAGCCCAGTAAACCACACAGAACCTTTTAATATAAAAATCAAGTTCGATTTGGCTGAAAAAAGTATTCCGTACGGGGCCGCATTGAAATCCACGGCGGTGAGTTGGAACAGTTCCGGCCGCAAACAATGGTCTTGTTCATTTTTCCCTTCCCTGCACTAGCTGAGCAGGACTAAATAGCATCAGTCATGTAACCCAACTACACACACAACGCCTGGCATTCAGTTAGCGTTGAGTTTACATGAGATCCATAGCTAAGTGAATAGGAAAAATGGCAGAATAATCATTTTTATGGTTAGTCAAACAACTTTGACTAACTCCAACTCCACTGTACTCCAGTGGATTTTGAGGTCAGCCTGCACTGATCTTTGCAAAATGGTCAGGAGACAAACTCTTGATTTTAAGATTATTTGGTGATTTTCTAGTCATCGTACATTACCATAGGGTAATCTGTCACTAGGTTTATGCTGCCTTAAATGAGGGCAGTATAGACTAGAGACAGAAATGCTGAACAGAACAATGTATTACTTACATCATTGTGTTCAGCCGTTCTCCTAATATGCAGGATAATGGGATTTGTGCCACACCACTCCCCCTTCCCTCCAGCTGTTGATTGACAGTTAACTGCCTATACACAGCATGGATAGATAACTGCCAATCAGCAGCTGGTGGGTGGAGTGTGCTGGTTCTCATAAATAACCATGACTACTGATCACACGCACAAAATGGAGAGCACTACTTTTCTTATTGACCATGTTATTCAGGAGGATATCGCTGGATCAACTACACACAGCAATGTAAGTCATACATCATTCTGTTCAGCTTCTCTGTCACTAGTTTATGCTGCCCTAAGATAGGAAATCATGAACCTACTGATCAAGTCTGTTTCATCATGAGCAGAGCACTTAGAGCCAGAATGATCAAACTGTGTAAAATAGAAACTGCCCATAGCAACCAATTACAACAGTGCAGTATATACTGTATATACCTTTAGGCTATGTTCACACTGCGTAAAAATACGGCCATAGTTCTCGCCGCAGAACTACGGCCGTAGTTTTGCGGGTTGGGTCATAGCCTATGTGCAATGGGATCCCGGCCGAAATGTACACACATCGTATACGCTCTGGCCGGGATCTGTGCGGCGCCGGAAAAAACTGACAGGTCAGTTTTCTGCGGCCGGAATTCAGTGAATTCCGGCCGCAGAAAGACCTGTCAGTTCACACAGTGAAGCAACCGGCCGCTCGCTTCACTGTGGGCTATGGGAAGCTCTGATGCGGGTGCGCGGCCGAAGCTCTGCGGCCGAAAGATCATCCGGCCGAGATGATTCGGCCAGAGACCGGCCGTGCCGTGACCCAGCCGGGGTCACGGAACGGCCGGTCTCATACGCAGTGTGAACATAGCCTTATGGTGTAAGCAGCAAAAGTTGTACAAAATAGATTTGGCTAGATTTACACCATATTACAATATAACGTAAAATTTCTACTACAATGCACTCATAGCTTTTCAGGTAGAAAAAAATATGCCAAAAGGAAGTGGATGGACTAAAATGCAAAATCATCTATACTAATTAACAGAGAACTCTACCTCTTATATAATGAAAGTCAAAGGCCGGGTTTTTGTAGCTATATGGCATCCAGCTGCTTAAGAAAAAAAATGTGGTGCGAGCATAGCTGTATTGTCATGCTCACTACAGTGGTGCATGGCCCATTGTTTCCAATGCTTGTCTGCATAGAAGACTAATAGAACTAGATTGGAAAAATACTACAATAGAAAACAGGTGCTTGGTTTTAATGGAGATTAAAGGGAGTCTGTCAGCACAATTTTGCCTATTAAACCAGGGACGGCACTGAATAGTGGAAGGAAAATCAAGTAATAACGTAGCTAAGGTGCTGTTCATACTTACAGGTGGCTCCAAATGTGATCTATAATATGGCCATTCAAGTGTCCTGGAAGAGTGGCCCAGGTGCTAAAGGGATAATGCTCTGCAACTGCTCTGAGCTCCGTGGTGTAAGGTAGAGATGAGCGCAACTCAAGCATGCTTAAATCTAATCATTCGACATTTGAATTCCGGTGGCTGAAGAAATTGCATGCAGCCTTAGGGAATCCTGGAAAACATGGATACAGCCATGGGCCATAAGTTGTATCCATGTTTTCCGGACTTAGGGCTGAATCCAACTTCTTCAACCACCGGTATTCAAATGCTGAACAATTATGTCAGCTATCCATCACAGTCTCTGGTCTACTAGGAAAAACCATTTGCAGATAGACTAGTGTTAAAGGTAACCTGTTGTCACTTTTATACTGCCCGAATGACAAAACATGGGGGCAGTCCCTGGTGACTTCTCCCCGTTTTACAGGCCTTGATTGATAGATCTCTCCCTATACCCAAGAAGAACGAGACCTATCAACCAAAGCTGGTAGAGTGGGAAGAAACAGCTGGGGACCCCGTCAATAACTCACGGTTCAGGCAGCATGTAAGTGATGACAGATTCCCTTTAAGGTATATGTACACATTAAAGGTATATGTTGGTGTCCGGGTATGTTTTCCTCCATGTCCTAGGCCTGTAGAGCCTCTCTCTTCTTGCTGTGTAAAGAAAAAGGGCAGGCAGCAAGAAGATAGAGGCGCTGCAGGCCTAGGACATGGATGCTCTGGCCCCGCCTCTATGACCCCTGGGATAAAAGATCTTCTTTACCAGAAAACAAACCTCGGCACCAACCATTGATTTGTTAAAGCTCACTACAGATTTGCTTTAATATTTACATCTCCTGTGCAGATCTCCATGGTTACAGACTACAAACCAACCTTGTATGTAGTCTGTTCCCGCAGTCAAATGTTACTCCTTTCCTTCTGTTCCCTTTCCTACTGTCTGTACATTAGCAACAATCTTTCTCTATAGAACATCATGCACATGTTGATATTACACACAGACTGCTTCTGATTTCACTGGTGTCATTGCTTCTAGGGGTAAATATTTCTGTATATACGCCACCAAACAGAGCCTGTACGGCAACATATTGGGGTCATGCACCTCTGTATTCACTTGCTGTGTTGCCTCTATATATACAGAATGAGTGTCCTGGTGCATGAACCCTTAGGTAACAAATTTTATATATTATAAAATTATATTAAAATTATTAAAGAATAATAACCTCCTAGTATTTGGCCTTATTACTGTTAGGCTGAACAGCTTGTAAAAGGCTATTTCATTGCCCTTTAGAGAAATTCTGGTGTAAATCTGGTTATACCGGGTTATCATATTAAAGTATTAACTAACATATCAGTCACTGTATAATAATAGGGAACGTACAGCGTATGGTTTACATGCTTTCATTATGTTTGCACTAAAGTGAATGCACCAGAAGGCAGCAGTGACATTTCTAGACTGCAGCCGGCCTTAAAGGAACACATTGGCACGTGTTTATTTTCTTCGGTGAATACAGAATTTAGTAACATAAATGGGTTACGTACGCCTTGGATGATGTCGTATGGTAATGTTAAGGATCACGTTGAATCATGCAGGTCCTAGTAGACTGGAGATAAACGTATATACAGTGTATGTATAGTATATAACAGAGACCATGCTGTTCTGTAATTCTATTATATATATATATGATTCAACCAGTTAATTTTTATAACTTTCTTTGCTATTGAAAGAGAAATATTTAACATATTTAGCATGTCGGTGAAAAGTTGTCTCTCAGCACTTACAGGCCTTGGGCCGAGGACGAGTTCTGCTTAATGCTAAATCTGATTTTGTTATAAGCACATTACTTTACAGGCACAAGTTTACCTTCATTTATTTGTCTGTTTAACCCTCAGATAACCAATCTCTTACACTATAACCAAACACAGAAGAACCCTCAGATACCCCATCTCCTACACTATAACCAAACACAAAGGAACCCTCAGATACCCCATCTCCTACACTATAACCAAACACAGATGAACCCCCAGATACCCCATCTCTTACACTATAACCAAACACAGAAGAACCCTCAGATACCCCATCTCTTACACTATAACCAAACACAGAAGAACCCTCAGATACCCCATCTCCTACACTATAACCAAACAAAGATGAACCCTCAGATACCCCATCTCCTACACTATAACCAAACACAGAAGAACCCTCAGATACCCCATCTCCTACACTATAAGCAAACACAGAAGAACCCTCAGATACCCCATCTCCTACACTATAACCAAGCACAGATAAACCCCCAGATACCCCATCTCCTACACTATAACCAAACACAGATAAGCCCTCAGATACCCCATCTCCTACACTATAACCAAACACAGAAGAACCCTCAGATACCCCATCTCCTACACTATAACCAAAGACAGATGAACCCCCAGATACCCCATCTCCTACATTATAACCAAACACAGAAGAACTCTCAGATACCCCATCTCCTACACTATAACCAAACACAGAAGAACCCTCAGATACCCCATCTCCTACACTATAACCAAAGACAGATGAACCCCCAGATACCCCATCTCCTACATTATAACCAAACACAGAAGAACCCTCAGATACCCCATCTCTTACACCATAACCAAACACAGATGAACCCCCAGATACCCCATCTCCTACACTATAACCAAACACAGAAGAACCCCCAGATACCCCATCTCCTACACTATAACCAAACACAGATGAACCCCCAGATACCCCATCTCCTACACTATAACCAAACACAGATGAACCCCCAGATACCCCATCTCCTACACTATAACCAAACACAGATAAGCCCTCAGATACCCCATCTCCTACACTATAACCAAACACAGATAAGCCCTCAGATACCCCATCTCCTACACTATAACCAAACACAGATAAGCCCTCAGATACCCCATCTCCTACACTATAACCAAACACAGATGAACCCCCAGATACCCCATCTCCTACACTATAACCGAACACAGAAGAACCCTCAGATACGCCATCTCCTACACTATAACCAAACACAGAAGAACCCTCAGATACCCCATCTCCTACACTATAACCAAGCACAGATAAACCCCCAGATACCCCATCTCCTACACTATAACCAAACACAGATGAACCCCCAGATACCCCATCTCCTACACTATAACCAAACACAGATAAGCCCTCAGATACCCCATCTCCTACACTATAAGCAAACACAGAAGAACCCTCAGATACCCTATCTCCTACACCATAACCAAACACAGAAGAACCCTCAGATACCCCATCTCCTACACTATAACCAAGCACAGATGAACCCTCAGATACCCCATCTCCTACACTATAACCAAACACAGATAAGCCCTCAGATACCCCATCTCCTACACTATAACCAAACACAGAAGAACCCTCAGATACCCCATCTCCTACACTATAACCAAACACAGAAGAACCCCCAGATACCCCATCTCCTACATTATAACCAAACACAGAAGAACCCTCAGATACCCCATCTCCTACATTATAACCAAACACAGAAGAACCCTCAGATACTCCATCTCCTACACCATAACCAAACACAGATGAACACACAACCAAGGTGCACTGTTGTATGCTAGGTCTGTTATGGAGGCACTATTCTATGCCAGATCTGTAATGGCGGCATTCTTATTTTGTTCCATGCTAGATATAAAATGGGGGCACAGCTCTATGTCAAATCTGTTATGGAGGCAAAGTTCTATGGCACATATATTATGGGGGGCCCTGTTCTATGCTAGATCTGTTATGGGGTAAATCTATTATGGAGGCCCTGTTCTATTCTAGATCTGTTATGGAGGCACTGTTCTATGTTAGATCTATTATGGAGGCACTGTTCTATGTTAGATCTGTTATGGAGGCACTGTTCTATGTTAGATCTGTTATGGAGGCACTGTTCTATGTTAGATCTGTTATGGAGGTACTTTTCTATGTTAGATCTGTTATGGAGGCACTGTTCTATGTTAGATCTGTTATGGAGGCACTTTTCTATGTCAGATCTGTTATGGGGCCACTGTTCTATGCTAGATCTGTTATGGAGGCACTTTTCTATGTTAGATGTGTTATAGAGGCACTGTTCTATGTTGGATCTGTTATGGAGGCACTGTTCTATGTTAGATCTGTTATGGAGGCACTGTTCTATGTTAGATCTGTTATGGAGGTACTTTTCTATGTTAGATCTGTTATAGAGGCACTGTTCTATGTTAGATCTGTTATGGAGGCACTGTTCTATGTTAGATCTGTTATGGAGGTACTTTTCTATGTTAGATGTGTTATAGAGGCACTTTTCTATGTTAGATCTGTTATGGAGACACTGTTCTATGCTAGATCTGTTATATAGACACTGTTCTATGCTAGATCTGTTATGGAGACACTGTTCTATGCTAGATCTGTTATGGGGCCACTGTTCTATGCTAGATCTGTTATGGAGGCACTTTTCTATGTTAGATCTGTTATGGAGGCACTTTTCTATGTTAGATCTGTTATGGGGCCACTGTTCTATGTTAAATCTGTTATGGAGGCACTTTTCTATGCTAGATCTGTTATGGAGGCACCGTTCTATATTAGATCTGTTATGGAGGTACTTTTCTATGTTAGATCTGTTATGGGGCCACTGTTCTATGTTAGATCTGTTATGGAGGCACTTTTCTATGCTAGATCTGTTATGGAGGCACTGTTCTATGTTAGATCTGTTATGGAGGCACTTTTCTATGTTAGATCTGTTATGGAGGCACTTTTCTATGCTAGATCTGTTATGGGGCCCCTGTTCTATGCTAGATCTGTTATGGAGGCACTTTTCTATGTTAGATCTGTTATGGGGCCACTGTTTTATGCTAAATCTGTCATGTGGTAGTTCTCTATGACAGATCTATTATATCACACTCTTTTATGCTAGATTTGTTATAAAGGCATTGTTCTATGCTAGACCTGTTATGGGGGTACTGTTCTATGCCAGATGTATTATGGGGATACTATTTTATGCTTGATCTGTTATGGAGGCACTGTTTTGTGGCACATACATTATATTATGGAGGCACTGTTCTGTGGCACATACATAATGGAGGCACTGTTGTATGGCACATACAGTATGTTATGGAGGCACTGTTCTATGACACATACAGTACATTATGGAGGCACTGTTCTATGGCACATACAGTACATTATGGAGGCACTGTTCTATGGCACATACAGTACATTATGGAGGCACTGTTCTATGACACATACAGTACATTATGGAGGCACTGTTGTATGGCACATACAGTACATTATGGAGGCACTGTTCTATGACACACACAGGATATTATGGAGGCACTTCTCTTTGGCGCATACATTATGGAGGCTCTGTTCTATGCTAGCTTTGTCATAGGGTCACTATTTTATGACAGCTCATGCTAGAACTCACCACCAAATCTGTGCAGGCAGTAATACGTATAACAGTACCATACTGTCTTTTCAAGCATAAATGGCATTTTTACCTTTTCATTGCACAGAAAATATGGTGGTTCTGCAGTTTTTTTCTTTTTTTTGCTACAATGTTCAGGAGTCCTTAAAGGTCGGGACATGACACCGCATAAACCTATAAAATGACCTATGGTTGCATGGATGTCATCCTGCTAGTGCAGCTTTATCTCTCACTGGCCACTGTTCTATATTAGATGCCAGCAAGCTCTGTAATTCACGCTGCCTGGCTGGCTCTGTAATGGAGTCCCTGTGGATGGGACTGTAATAGAGGCAATATAACTGGCTCTGTTTCAGGGACAAGGTGGCTGTCTCTTTCATGGGGACCCTGTGGCTACCCCAATCATATAGACTGCGGCACCTGAACCCCTCCATAAACCTACACCTCCTAATGATATGACTGCAGCTAAATGAATCCAGCCTATACATACTGACATTACTAATATTACCACAATGACAAAAATAATAATATACATCATGGGTCAAGTATCACAGTATAATATTCCAGCACAAGTAACAGGCTTAAGATCCATCTGATCATTGGCCTTGTTGAGACGGTGATGACAACACATAACCTCAATGGGCCTAGGCATGATCATTTTACACCGGCACTGAAAACCAGATATCCAGCGCATCAGCCTGAAAAAAAGCTGAAATGATCTCATACAAAGGAAGCTTGGCTGTGAAAAAAAAAAAAAACATAAGAAAAGTATGTATTTTTTCCAATTTATCCAGATATTGCATAGAAGCTAAAGCATCCTTATAATCACAATTTCAGGCATTCTTCACAATTTCAGGCAATAGCAACATCACAACGTTTTCAAGGGTGAATACCACTGAATTATTTTGATTCGCTACTATCGATCACATGGTTTAAGAAGAACAATATCTAATGCTGCTTCACCAATCGGTAACCATACAAGTACCCAAAGGTTGTGGGCCTTTGATTTAAGGGTCATACAAAATGCTAAGGCCGTGTGGGTCTGAGCTAAAGGTACTCATATACATTTTCTTTACCAAAAGTTTGTTTGCGGAGGAGACATCTTTCCTGACTGAAAGATCTTCTGTCCAACTAATGGCTGAGAATATCAAACATGGCTGACTCCTTCCCAGACAGTCTGTCATCATTTGGCTAAAACGCTATATTTTTTATATATTTTGTTGGTTACAAATAATTGTTTCGACTAAAATCCAGAATTTTTGTCACCCGTCCTCTGATGTGTGTGGGAACCTCAAGGCTCAATTCTATCCCTATGTATTTTGATTTGATCCAGTTATATCTGATGCCTACATATTTATTCTACAGATATAGGAGGCAATGGGATTTACATCCTAAAAAGTGACGATTGTAGAAGGTGGTCCAAAAATTAGGTTAAGAAGGATAAAATGCAAATCTGCTTATGGCAGCTCCATTGCCGGTCCCTTTGGTGCACAGAAGATGAGATCAATGAATCCTTTCTCTCTCTCCAGTGTCTTATCCTTCTGTTGAGTTTATGGTCATTCTAAACAACCTGAGGAATATCCTCTCTTTATTCCGTCCACGTATCGAGACTGATGCCTAGAGGTGACCTTTACATATTTAATGATCACCTTTAGTCTTCAGATTTCCACGGCCAGAATCCGGGCAATTTGTCTGTTGTGCGTATAAAAGGAAATCAAGGTTTTAATCCACTCCTGGTCGCCTCCCTTGATTGCTCCTACAATTGATTATCCCCGATGCAATTAATCTAAAACACTGGCAGTCGGCTCATCTCAACAACAGCCACTAAAATGATGCAAATACCCACGCCGGCATCTTATCTCTTCAAGAATTACATACAAAGCTCCGTCTTTGACCTTCAAAGCCCTCAATGAAACTTCGGCGCCTTCCATCTCGGCATCTGTAAATAATTGCTAATGTGCTCCACTTTGTCAGTGATCTAAATCTCTCATAATCACCTCTTATTCTTTATCCTGTTACTGTGGGACTGTACTTAGGGTCCTAGCGATATCATATTATTCTATATCCTATATCACATCACCTAATAGCTAGCGTGTATTGTCATTCCAATCATTGAGGCTCTCTCTCTATAGTCATTATACAGGCCCATTTAGTTGAGCAATTGGTTTTGGTTCTGGTTAAATCTCATGTTGGCGACTTAAGGGTTTTCGAAATAAAAATTTCTGCAGTCTCTAGGCAGGGTGTATAGATATATAGAAGCCTTTATATAATGTGAGGGTGCTAAATACATTGTAGCTCCTGATCCTGAGAGCAATGACCTTACTACGAGATGAAGGTCTAAGACAAGTGATGACTTTTGACAGTAAGACAATAAGGGTCAAAAAATATAGATATGACACACAAAATTGGGGACCCTGTTTGGTCTCTCGTCTTTCTCCTGCATTGGTCCTCCCACTCTCCAAAGGTCTTCTTCTTCTCCTGTTTTCCCTCTTCTTTTCCTCCCCCTGTCTCACACCCACCCTTTCTTCTTCCCCCTCCCCCCCTTTCCTTCACCCTCCTCTTTCCTCGCTCTCTCTCACACACACCCTGTGCAGTCTTTGAAAATTAGACAATTCCCTATTAACCAGCCAGTTAAACTGAATTTTGCGCATGGCTCCTCTCCCCTCCACTACTTATCTCCTCCTAAAATGTAGACACCTGCACTCTATTAACCATGTACTGCTAAAATCCCATCTTTGCATCCGAATCCAATTGAAACCCCCCCCCCAACCTGAGCAGCCTATCCCACTATTCCATCTCTGCCCTCCGATCCACAGACACCCTTCCAAAAACATATAACCCTTTCATCGCCAGACATCCTCACAGCGAACGGCGGCTATTCGCAGGTTAATGAATGAAAGGGACGGACGGCTGCTTAAACAAAATTCTTACAAGCATCTTATAAATGTTTAATTGTAACCACTAGCCACTTTGGGACACATAATAAATAGGAGCATCAATTGAAAAGGTTTCCTGGAAGGAGGGGAGGTGGGAATGAGGTGTTGTGGATGGTGGCGGCGGTGGAGTGAGGGAAAGGGAGGAGGGGGGGGGGCTGAGATCTATCAGGGTGAATTCATAGCTATTGATTTTCTCCTGGCTGGGGAGGGACGGCATATTCTATTCAGTGCAATGTTCCTCTGCAGATTATGTTAAGAGGCAGGCTTGGCTGAGGAGAGGCTCAGCGGATGCGCTATGCGTGTTTAATGCGTCAAACTGTTCTCATCGCTCAATGGAGACACTTAGCAATTCAGAGCATGTCCCATCACAGCCCAGCTCCAGAGGAGGAAGGGCCAAAATGTCCCACAGGCTGACAGCCGGGGCTGGAGCCTGTGTGTGCCTGCCTTGTGTAGGTGAAATGACACTATAGAGCAAGTGTGATGATGATGATGATAAGATGATGAACACATTGCTAGGCCTCTGAATAGCATCTACCTATGGCTGTCAGTGTAGAAGATAAGATAACGTAAGATAATCCTTTAATAGTCCCACCATAGGGAAATACAGTGTGTGTTATAGCTGCATAGATGCATGTTGTAGGGGGTAAAGGTATATCATACACATTTTTGGTTTTCCCTTCTAGTCCATATATATATACATATATATATATATATATATATATATATATATATATATATATATATATATATATATGATAAGTGTGCATATAAATAGGCATATGCATATATATATATGTGTGTGTGTTTTAAGATTCAGAATTCTCTTTCTATATATATATATATATATGATATAGCAATAAATATAAGCATAAATAAAATTATACGGTTAATCTATACATGAGCTGCTTCTAAAATTCATAGTGAAAGGTTTTGCCCCTCCAACCCTTTCTAATGTGTCCACGTTTTTCTATACCTAATACATATAATACACAACGTAATATGTAATATGTATACATGAAGTGACATAGACACTGTGAGAATGGTTCCCCCTTCCATTGCTTTGCTTGTGTAATGCAACAGCAGATGTGTTTTGGGTGCAATACAAGTATATGCTGTATATACCGGTCCTGACTGATCATTTATGGCGTACCGATATATTAAACGCAAAGTAGATAAGGTTAAAGAAAAATTAAGGTTCATGAAGTCCAACCCATAACCCTACTGCATTGAGCCATTATACATTATAATATAATAAAACTTTCATGTCAGGTGCCGCCATAGTACACTGCATATGAGGGCTATAGCTGTGTGCTGGGCCAATGACTTGGATGTATGTAGTTCTATACTATGCATATTACCTCCTCTGGGCCTTGATGTAATGAGGATGGTAGATGTCATCCTATGAGTTTGATACCAATGGGGCCTGGTAAGTTTGGTCAAGATGACTATGAGTGGGAGGTGTAAGTGCTATGTTGTTTTCAGAACATATGCGCCTAAATTTTGTGTATGCGACTAGGCAAGGTCTGGACCCTGCATATGGTGTGTATGTGCTTGGCATCCTCTTTGTAGTGTGTGTATCTCTCAGTATATGTGCGTGGACATGTGTGGTGACAATCTGTTAAGAAAGCAGCCAGGGATAGCAGTAAATACACAGACACTCACACTAGTGCACACAATATCACACACCAATGGCCCCAGCAGCCGGCTGAAAGCTCGAATTATCTCATTATGCAATTGTTCCTTTTCTGTTCAGAGACCCAGTGTGTGTGCATTGAATAGGTGGCATTGCAATAGTGCATGTGCTATATATTGAATTATCTGATTATCTAACACACACGTCTGCTGTGCCCCTGTGCCTGAGGCGGCGTGTGTGTATGAATGTGCCTGTGTGTTTGTGTTTGTACATATGTGAATAATGTGTGTGGGTAAGGCTGGATTGCTGACCTGCAGTGATTGAAGAGGGGACTGTGGGGGAGGGGTGGGTGGTCTGTGTACCACCGTACTAATCATACAGTTACCTCGCTCCGCCTGACACACAGTCCCCCCCCTTCCCCTTTTCATATGGGTTGTGTTTAACCCTTTCACTCGCACAACAGTGTACTGCAGGGCTTTCTGGCATGGCACATGGCAGAAGGAGGGGCAGCTGAGGGGCAGCTGTGGGTTGCAGTCTACCAGTGATGACCCAGCCATCACATATAGGAATAAGGAATAGTCACAGGCCTCTTGAAAACTCCTGTGCTATAAAGGCCTTGATATGCACAGAGATAAAGATGCAAAAAAAAAAAAAAAAAGCCCTGCAACTATTGCAGCTATAGATCATGTCAAGGGCTCTGCAATGTGCAGCGTTGCATTTACCTGCAGCTCTGTGTAGTATGTTTAGGCCTCTCCAGCACTTAATCTATTTGCATTGATTTTTTTTTTTTTTTTGCACCAGCAATGCATGCCATCCATTTTACATATGTCCAGGTATAAGGCTCCAGAGTCTCTTCTCTCTGTAGCCTGGTTCAGTAGCCGAGCATGCACTCGTCTCATGGCAGAGCAGAAAGCCACACAATGCACCCAGAGTGATGTATTCTTACACACCTTTTACTACACTCTGTGCCCCACTGCTTCCATCTTAACAAAATCTATCATTCACATCATCACAATGAATGCTTGGAAGTGGATCAGTCTCCCCCCCCCCCCCCCCATTCGCCCTCCTCCCTCCCCCCCTCCAGTTTATTAGCTCAGTCTAGCCGCCCCTTGTTTAAAAAATGAAATGATAAGATGGAGGAATATGTAGTTTTCTGATTCAGGAGAGAGGGAGGGGAACAGGAGAGCAGAAGAGGAGGGTGAAAATGTAAGAGAAGGAAAAAGGGGGTCTCATCCAGTCACCAAAATACCTTCAAGGCAACATGTTCTCCACAATCCAGAATGGGTCATGACTTCTTCATTCTTTTTGCTGGTTTCATTTTCACTTATAGATTTGCTCTTGCAGACCCCTCTAGAGTATAACCAGTAGTCTGTGCCCACAGCAATTGTCATTAAACTGAATGCAGCAAATGCTCCCACAGTGGTTAAGAGCATCTGAACACCTCTATCAAACAGACCCATAATTCTTCATTCTATAGACATCCAACAGTCTTCTGGTTTAGTGTTGGGGGGATGTAGTGATAGAAGAGCTAAAGACGGAAAAAGGGGGGGGGGGTCTTTAGCTAGCAAGAACGCCGGACCTTGCCCCCTAAAAAGAAGAGGTATCCTAATAGAAAAATAGCAAAAGTAAAGCTGCTGGAAGGCTTGTGGATGGAGAGCTCGTTGTCCATCAGATCATGTCCAAATGCAGGTTAATAGAAATAAATAGTGCAGGCAGACACAGACAGGCAGCAGAGCTAACACACAGAGATGCTCTAATCTCTCTAATCCCTTTTCCTAAAATTCTGATCTTCAGTTTCCATAAGTGATGGCTAATTGTGAAGCTGGGTTCAGCAGCAGCAGTAGGAATAAAGATGCAGTATCTTCATCACCAACCTTCAGCATCAGGACCAGGACAGGGGGGGATTATAGGGTTAGGAATGCAGGGTCTGCTTTCCTTATTTTGCTCTGCAGTCTGCGCCATGTAAAAAGGAAGGCGAAAAAAAACAGCTTTTTTTTTTTTCTCTTCTTCTTCTTCTTGTTCTTTTTTTTTTCACCCTCCCTATTTCTTGTCTTGTCCCCTCTTCTGGTGTCTGCTGAGTGAGTGTCTGCTGGAGTGTGGGATCTCTCTCTCTCTCTCCCCTGCTGTTGATTACACCACAAGTCTCCTCTGGATGCTGCTGCTGCTGCTGTAAGGTTTGGCTGGAGACGGACTGCGGCTTTTGCAATCCATGGTTGTAGAGCTGAAGATCAGTGTGAGGCCCCCACTTAGATGTCCTGGGAGGGAGGCAGGCTTGCTGTGTAGGGTGGGCTGGTGAATGGGCTTCCTCTGCTGCTGCTGCATGGAAGTGATGCTACAGCTGTTCTCTGTGGATCTCCTTTGCCTCTGCTGAGGATGTGGTGCTGAAATGGACAGCTCCTAGACACCAGCACTGCTGCTGCTGGAGAGCACTCTCATGTAGGACCTCCTGTACTGGAACAGCCAGCTGGTGGAAACCTTCATGTCCCTCCTCTCTTTGCTGTCCTAAGTCACCACCCCTGTTCAGCTTCCAGGAGGGGGTGTCGATTCCTGCAGCCCCCCCTTCTTCTTTGCCGTCTCCCCCATATAAGTTCCCCAGCACAAACCTATCCCAATAGCTCATACATTGGATTATGTATTGTGTCTCATTTTAACAATAGCTATCTATCGCCTATGAACTTTATATCCATTCAGTGGTCTAGGGGGCTGGTGGTTAGGAGGGGGGGGGGGGGGGTGACACCTATTTAAGATGTTCCCATCCATCTGTCTATAACCGTGGAGGGGGGGGGGGGTTGTTCTCCCTCCCCCTTTCTTTTCTCTTTGCTTAGTTTTAGTTAATGAAAATGAGCAGTGAAACAATGCCCTGTATCTATCTCAATGGGTTATATTTAGGTAGCCTCTTTAAAGAGGAAGCATTTAACCCCCTGATACCCTGGAGAATAAGCCATGGCATTTTGCACAGAGTCACTTCCAATAGGATTTAACTCTTTCGTGTCCTCATAGCTAAAGGGGTTATGGAAGAGAGGTTTGTCTCAGAAGAGCACTTTCTCACTGTCCTACATTGGTAGTTAAGATATTACGGGATCTCATAAGCCAGCCGCTTAATTATTTCCAAGTTAATTGGGATAATCATGCTACGCCGCTGACAACCCAGTTCTAGCATGGTGAACGCTTCACAAGGATGGCAGGAATGGTGGATACATGACAGTATTAAGCCTACAATGGAGGAGAAAGGCAGTGGATAGAAAAAGAAAGCTTTCCTCTGACTGTCCTCTATCCCATAGAGCTGTGGAAAGATTGTCCTCACATCAGTTTCTATCCTCAATGAGTCTGTTTCCCTATTAAAAAGCACTTCAGGGCAAGTGTTTTTAAAGCCAGTAAACCAGGTGTTTCCTTGGGTCAATGGGGAGAAATGACCCTAAGGGTCCAATAAGATGGGCCGATGGCGGCCCGATCAATACTATAAAGGCTGTAAACGCTGTTCTGCCTGATAATAATTTAGCAAGGGCTCCACAGACATCATTAGTGATGTCTGTGCAGCCTTTGCCTAAACAGTTTACATTACCTGTCCACATTCCCGGTGTTCTCTTGCGCTCTTCCTGTTCCCGCGCTCTGTAGCTTCAGAGTAGCTAGTCTAAGCTGGTGCACAGGATCGGGGAGGAAACACCGGGAACGTGGATAGGTAATATAATCCAAGTAGCTATGCATGGTCAATGCGCAATATTACTGCCACTGTATTACTACCACACTATTTCAGCAGCATTCTGTGTTGGTTGATGACAACAACAGGGCTATTGTAATCCTGGATGTCATCCTGAAGGAGGAGATGTCAGTCACAGGCAGAGATGGGCAAGTGTCCAAAAGATTGTTTCAGGTTCGATTCAGTCATATTGGCCATTAGATTAAGGCTATAAAAATTTTTGTCCAAATCAGAAGTGCCCATATTACCATGAAAAGTCCTTTATGACACTCTAATGTCTTGTAGGACTGTATCCAAGGTTATTTAAGCTCCTCAATACCAAGGCAGTGCAATGCTATAGCTTAGATAGGCTCCCAGACACCTTACATTAGTGGAAAGTCGACTGAATCCACAGATCTCAGTGTGGGAGTGGCTGGCCATCTAATGTGTATGAGGGTCTCCAGACCCCCCCAAATAATGTCAGGGGAGAAACCGATTGGGCATGTTGGATTTCAGCTGCCCAATCCTTTTATTTTCAAGGAGATAAGCCGCTGCCAGAACCCACCTCTCTTATTTCAGAGCACATGAAGACTCAGTGGAGCTGTAGGTTCATGAGAGCGTTCCAACAGGTGGCTAATTACGGTGTATAGATACCTTTACTAGTCTTACAGTCTACCTTTAACCTAACCCTGACCTCTGATTGCTCACATGGTGCCCAAAATTAATCCCAAAAGATAAGGATTAGCGAATATATATATATATATATATTTTTTTTTTTATAGAAACAAATTCAGTTGTCAGAGGGGACAAGCATTATGGCGCCCTGCATGTGGCTCGATTATGGACATTGTGGCACAGGAAGGTCAGCATCACAATACTGGTAGAGGGGTTTAGAGGTATGTGCAAAATACCCAGGGACTGATTTATAAAACCCTTAATGTCTGTGTTGCCCATAGCAACCAATGACAGGGATAGATCTTCATAGATAGATCTTTAGTGGCAGAAGATGGCAAGTCTGAGAGACTTTGTAAGGAAGCCAATGGCTACAAACTGTGAGGGGTATCATAAAAACCCAAACACGTGTGTTACGTGATTAGAGGCAGGAGGGATTATATTTATGGGTTACCCCATGAGGGCTACCATTATTAAAGGGGTAGTTAACAAGAAAAAATTCTTTCAAAGCAACTGGTGCCAGAGATTTGTAATTTACTTTAGTACTTCCAGTACTTATCAGCTGCTGTATGTCTTGGAGGAAGTGGTATGTTCTTTTCAGCCTGACATAGTGCACTCTGCTGCCACCTCTGTCCATGTCAGGAACTGTCCAGAGCAGTAGCATATCCCTATAAAAAAACAAAAACTCTCCTGCTCTCCAGACTGGAAAGAATACACCACTTCCTGTGGGACATACAGCAGCTGATAAGTACTGGAAGACTTGAGATTTTTTTAATAAAAATAAATTACAAACCTCTGGCACTTCCTGGCACCAGTTGATTTGAAAAAAAAAAAATTTGGTGAACTACCGCTTTAAAGACTCCATTATAAGGCTCCAGAAACACTTAGGAAAGGCCATGAGAATGATTGTGTTATCATTCATGTGGTTCTCTGCCTCCATCATTCCTCAGCCGCAAATCCCCAATTAGACAGGGAGATGTGTGGCCGAACAGTGATTTATTTGACGGGTCAAAATGAAACAACCAGTGTTGTGCTCTTTCATTGGCCCAATAAAACAGGGTGATATAGGTCCATTTTGGCCAATAATTGCCCTTTGTAATAGGGCCCATAGAAACATAAAAAAACATGAATGTAAATAGATAAATGTAAGGTTATGCACTTGGGCCGTAGTAATAATAAGTACAGTTATATGCTTAATAATAAAACACTGGGTATCACTGCTTCCGAAAAGGACCTGGGGGTATTGGTGGACAGTAACCTCAACTTTAGTGATCAGTGCCAGGTAGCAGCTGCCAAGGCTAATAAAATAATGGGATGCATCAAAAGAGGTATAGATGCTAAAGATGAGAATACAGTTTTACCTCTTTATAAATCACTGGTCAGACCACACATGGAATACTGTGTACAGCACCAGGCACCGGTATATAAGAAGGACACAGCTGAACTAGAGCGGGTGCAGAGGAGGGCAACAAAGGTCATTAAGGGAATGGGTGGGTTACAGGACCAAGACAGGTTATCAAGCTGGGGGTTATTCAGTTTAGCATAAGACGTCTTATGGTCGATCTGATTACAATGTACAAATATATGAATGGACAGTACAGAGATCTTTGTAGTGATCTTTATACTCCTAGGCCTGTAACTATGACAAGGGGGCATCCTCTACATCTAGAGGCAAGAAGGTTTCACCATCAGCACAGACGGGGATTCTTTACTGTAAGAGCAGTGAGAATATGGATATTGTCATTAAAGGGGAACTCTGGCAAAAATAATAATTTAAAAACAGGCAGGGCCAGGAGGGAACATAATAAACAAGCACTACCTACTTCTCCTTGTGCCCCCAATGGGGTGCGTCAGAGGCTCCAGGAACCCTTGGAACTCATTTTCCCCCGAGTTGCGAAGTCATCATGATTTGGGGTAAAAAACTCAACCTGGATGATGGATTGCCCACTCAACCAATCAATGACTGGAACAGTGTCCCGCCCCATCCATCCTAGTTGTGACATTGGTGCAGAGGCAGATCCAGCAGCCTGGCAGGAGTCCCAGAGCAGTAAGGCAGCACGGCAGAGGCACGGGGAGAGGTAAGTAGAGCTTTATTATGTTCCTCCCTGCCTCCTTAAAATGTTTGATTTTTGCTAGAGTTAAGGGAGGCCTAGATGCTTTTCTTGATAAATATAATATTACAAGTTATGGTGCTAAAGGAATTGGTCTCTGTGATGGGGCAAATTGTATGACCTCATGAAGCTTTTTGCCTTTCTCTGGATCAACGCAGTAGGGTTATAGGTTGAAATTGATGGAATCTTGTTTTTTTTTCAACCGTATTAACTCAGTAACTATAACGTACATTCTCCAAAGCCTATTATTGGTGCTCAGGTGGATTTCGGAAACTTGCAGAGGCCCAAAAAGGCGACAGGACATTTGTAGACAAGAGTCTGGTGTAATCTCATGAAACAGTGTCTAAGGTGGGATATGCTGTATTAGGGAGTGGCGGTCAGCAATAACCCATCTTTTTATAGTCATTCCATTGGGTCACCTCTGTCTAAAATCACCTTGGGGGTGATTTATTAAACTGGTGTAACGTAGAACTGGCTCAGTTGCCCCTAGCAACCAATCAGATTCCACCTTTTATTTACCACAGAATTTATGAGGAAAGAAAAGTGGAATCTGATTGGTTGCTAGGGGCAACTGAGCCAGTTTCACTTTACACCATGTTTGATAAATCTCCCCCTCTGTCTTCAAAAGTGAAATTTGGATATAATATAGATCTAGGATGGAGAACCTTTGGCCGTCCAGCTGTTGCCAAACTACAATACCCATCATGCCTGGACAGCCGAAGGCTGTCCAGGCATGATGGGAGTTGTAGTTTTGCAACAGCTGGAGTGCCAAAGGTTCCCGATCCCTGATATATATTATATCGAAATAATATATTATACTCACATATTATTATATGATACCCACTATAGATGATGATGCCACAATCTACATTCTCTGTAAATGTATGCCATAAAACCGAATGATTTCCCTAGTTTTATATTGCCGTTAGTTTATTTCTCATGCCATTGTCCCTCAGGTTTCTTTTCCAAGCCACCATATGTGTATTAACAATATTCCTTTGCTTTCGGGTGTCCTTAGTGCTCACATTCTGCCAGGTGACTTTCAGGTGTGCTGAGAAAGGGATAAAAATGCAAGTCACAGTATAGAAATAATAGACACCATGGTGTCTTCTCTCCCCGTCAGTGGACACCACATCTGTCTGAGCCTCTGAATAAGCTAGATCTCTATAAGGGATATAGGCACAGCTTTTCTGTATCCATAAATGTCTATGTTGCTACGTGGGAGGTAACTGTGAAACCAAGAAGTATATGTGGGATTGAAAAATGGTAAAATAAATGTTTCTGGTTTATATAAATGGGGATACGTTTGCAGAGTTAAAGGGGTTTTCCAGGGAAATCCCATTGATGAAGCTTTGTCTTGTGTATGGTGGAACCTCTGATCTTCACCATTTAACCCTCGGTGCTGGGATCAACACAGATTGGGGCAGGTAAGGTCTGAAAAGGGCCACACACTCATCACAGGGAATAACCGGGATGTGATCATGGCCTTTACCGCCACAATAAATGAACAGTACACAAGCTAAAATATTTATCTAGTTATATCAGTAGTAAAAAGTTAAAGGGGTATTCTGCCAAATAATGTTTTTTAAATGCATTTCATAAAGTTATATAACTGTGTAATATATGTTTATCAAATATTTTGAAAAATATATTTCTACATTAAGTGGCAGCAGCAGTAAGGGGAAATATGTCCCCTCTTCTTCTTCCAATGGCTGTGTCGGGAACTGCAGGGCTGCAACAGCCGTGTCCTAACACAGTTAGGCTGGGTTCACACTGCGATTTTAGCATACGTTTAACGGATTCGTTTTTTTTTTACGGACAAATAGTGTCAGCAACGTTTTTGTGTCTGTCAAAAAAACGGATCCGTTTTGATCCCTTTTTTTTATAATGGAAGTCAATGGAAAAACGGATCAAAACGAGTGAACACAAATGCATCCGTTTCTGCAATCCGTTTTTGCAAAA
Source organism: Dendropsophus ebraccatus (assembly GCF_027789765.1). Lineage (NCBI taxonomy): Eukaryota > Metazoa > Chordata > Amphibia > Anura > Hylidae > Dendropsophus > Dendropsophus ebraccatus. The sequence goes on along the minus strand of NC_091457.1, from coordinate 138,416,073 downwards.
ACGGATTGCAAAAACGCAGTGTGAAACCAGCCTTACATATCACTAACATTTCTGCATGCAAAGCTAGTGATACTAAGCCTGCCCTAATGTCTACTTTAATGCATGTTAGCATCACAACATATATGCATTAGAATGGAGATGAGAGAAGGTTTAGTATCGCTAGCAATACTTGCAGCAGGGTGTAACGCCTGGAGTAGTGGATCCACTGGACCGTCACCAGCAATGGCACTAACCTCACCAGGGAGCGGAGTCTAAGGGGCCGCTGGTTTTCACCAGAGCCCGCCGCAAGGCGGGATGGACTTGCTGCGGCAGGCGACCCCCAGGTCGCTACCCCTGGCTTGGTTGCTGGTGACGGCAGGCGAGGCGTGGCAGGAGCAGTAGGCAGGAGATCGTGCAGGCAGAGGACAGAAGGCGTGCTCGCAGGTGGCGGACAGGACTCAGGAACAATGGGAAGGCAGCGGGCAAGGATAGGGACAAGGACTAAAGACAGGAACCAGGGACAAGGACTAACGTCAGGAACAACAGGGAGCTGGGCCAAACGCTATGGGAAGCATGTAGAGGCTCCAACACGAGGGACAGGGCATGCTGGGATTTATAGGGAGTGATTGGGTGCAACTACCAATTAGGGACGGACTGGCCCTTTAAATCTGAGACAGCCGGCGCGCGCGCGCCCTAGGAGGCGGGGACGCGCGCGCCGGCCGGCACAGACGGAGAGCGGAGCGGGACGAGGTGAGGCGCCCCCCGGGGCCGAACAGACCGCAGCGCCGGGTCCCTGCACCGGGACCCCGGCAGCTGCGTCGGATAGAGGGTGGTCGCGGCGGCGGCCCGGAGCCCGGGACGCCGCCGCGGCCATGACAGTACCCCCCCCTTTGGCCTCCCCCTCTTTCTTGCCTGCAGGAACCCCTTGATGAGATCTTTATCCAGGATGTTAGCCTCGGGTTCCCAGGACCTCTCCTCAGGACCAAATCCTCTCCAGTCCACCAGGAAGAATCGTCTCCCTCTGACAGTTTTCATGGCCAGAATATCTTTAACAACGTAGACGTCGTCAGAGACGGCTTGTGGAACAGAGAACGGAGACTGATCGGAGAACCGGTTGAGGACCACTGGCTTCAAGAGGGAGACATGGAAGGCGTTCGGAATCCGCATAGTAGGGGGCAGGCGGAGTTTGTAGGTGACAGGGTTGATGCGTTTTAGCACCGAGAAAGGACCAAGGAATCGAGGACCCAACTTGTAGCTGGGAATCTTGAGTCGAACATATTTGGATGAGAGCCAGACTTTGTCACCTGGAAGAAAATTCGTGGCAGGTCTCCTCTTCTTATCAGCCTGGTCCTTCATGCGTTCAGAGGCTTTGAGTAAGGACTGTCGAGTTTGTTCCCAGATCGACTGCAGGTCAGATAACAACTCCTCCACGGCTGGGACCCCGGAGGATGGAGAGAGAGGCAGAGGAGGACGAGGATGATGCCCGTAGACCACATAGAAAGGAGACTTGCCTGTGGAACTCGAGTCCAGATGGTTATAGGAGAATTCCGCCCATGGAAGAAGATCGGACCAGTTGTCTTGGCGGCTGGACACAAAATGACGTAGGTAGTTACCCAGGATCTAATTGACTCTCTCCACTTGCCCGTTGGTCTGGGGATGGTAGGCCGATGAGAAGTCCAGCTTCACTTGGAGCTGCGAGCAAAGGGCACGCCAAAACTTAGAGACAAATTGAGAGCCTCGGTCGGACACAATGTGAAGAGGAAGTCCATGCAGGCGGAAGATGTGTCGGAAGAACAACTGAGCCAGACGAGGAGCAGAGGGTAGGCCAGGAAGAGCCACGAAGTGAGCCATTTTAGAGAAGCGGTCCGTCACCACCCAAATAACTGTATTGCCCGCGGATGGAGGTAGGTCTGTGATGAAATCCATCCCAATGTGGTGCCAGGGATGGTCCGGGACTGGCAAGGGCAAAAGCAGGCCGGCAGGTCTTTGACGGGGAGACTTATTCCTGGCACAGACTGCACAGGAGGCCACATCCTGGAGGAGATTGGGCCACCAGTAGTGACGGGAGATCAATTGCCCAGTCTTTTGAGCTCCTGGGTGCCCGGCCACCAAAGAGGAATGCCCCCACTTCAAGATGCGTTTACGGAGTGCGGGGCGCACATAAGTCTTCCCGGGGGGTAGTCTCTGCAGAGCAGAAGTGGCAACTGGTACTAGGCGGTCGGGAGGTATTATGTGACGAGGAGATTCCTCTTGCCCCATGACATCGGATGCTCGGGATAATGCATCGGCCTTTAAATTCTTCTCGGCTGGACGGAAATGGATGGTAAAGTTGAACCGGGAGAAGAAGAGGGACCACCTGGCCTGGGATTGAGGCGTTGAGCCGATTGAAGGTAGAGGAGGTTCTTGTGGTCCGTGTAGATGTTAACGGGGTGTTTAGCCCCCTCTAGTAGACGCCACTCCTCCAGTGCCAACTTAATGGCCAGGAGTTCACGGTCCCCAATAGTATAGTTTCTCTCGGCAGGGGAGAAAGTCTTAGAAAAGAACCCGCAGGTTCTGGTCTTGCCAGATGTGTCCCTTTGCGAGAGAACGGCTCCTGCGCCCACAGAAGAAGCATCGACCTCGAGAGAAAACGGCCTGGAGACATCCGGGCGGACTAGAGCAGGAGCAGAGGCAAAGGCAGACTTAAGGCTATTGAAGGCTTGTTCGGCCTCTGGAGGCCAATGTCTGGGGTCCGCCCTCTTCTTAGTGAGGGCCACGATGGGTGCGACCAGGGTAGAGAAGTGAGGGATGAATTGCCGATAATAGTTGGCGAATCCAAGGAAACGTTGAATAGCTCTAAGTCCCACAGGGCGTGGCCATTGGAGGACAGCTGAGAGCTTGGCCGGATCCATTTGTAGACCCTGGTCGGAGACGATATAGCCAAGAAATGGAAGACTGCGCTGATGGAAAACGCACTTCTCAAGCTTGGCATATAGATGATTGGCCCGTAGTCTTCGTAGGACCTGGCGCACTTGCGCCACATGAGTCTGCTGGTCCGGGGAGAAGACCAAAATGTCGTCCAAATAGACAATGACGCAGACATAGAGGAGGTCTCGGAAGATATCGTTCACGAATTCCTGGAAGACCGCTGGGGCATTGCATAGGCCAAATGGCATGACCAGATATTCGTAGTGCCCATCTCTGGTGTTGAAAGCGGTCTTCCATTCGTCTCCTTTACGAATACGGATCAAGTTATACGCTCCCCTGAGATCCAGCTTGGAGAAGATCCTAGCTCCACGAAGACGGTCGAATAGTTCAGGAATAAGCGGAAGAGGATAGCGGTTCTTAACAGTCACCTTATTCAAGCCCCGGTAGTCTATGCATGGGCGGAGGGAACCGTCATTCTTCTGAACAAAGAAAAATCCAGCGCCAGCGGGAGACGTGGATTTACGGATGAAGCCCTTCTGTTAGTTCTCCCGGATGTAGGAGGACATGGCTTCAGTCTCGGGCACAGAGAGAGGATATACTCGACCACGTGGAGGGGAAGCCCCTGGAAGAAGGTCTATAGGGCAATCATAGGCCCGATGTGGTGGTAGAGAGTCCGCCTCCTTGGCCGAGAAAACATCAGCAAAGTCTTGGTAGTCCTCCGGTAGTCCGGATAGAGGCTTGACATAAGCAGGTGACCTTGTAGAGCACTTGGGTTGAGGAGATCTCAGACACAGGTTATGACAGTCCTGGCCCCAGCTGAGAACCTCCCCCGTTCTCCAGTCCAGCTTAGGGGTATGTAATTGCAGCCAAGGAAGACCCAGCAGGATGTTAGAAGAGGAATGGCGCAAGACATAGAAAGAGATCTTCTCCTGATGTAGGGCGCCCACCTGGAGGACTAGGGGTGCCGTCTGGCAGTGCACAGCTTCGGTAGGAATCTGCCCCGTAACCGAAGAGATAGACCGGGGTTGGGCTAGCTGGATCACGGGTAGCTGCCATCTTTGGACCAACGAAGCAGAAATGAAACTGCCAGCAGCGCCGGAGTCGATGAGGGCAGTAGTCTGGAAAAGTTGCCCTGAGGGTGTCTGGATGGAGACGGGCATAATCAACCTTGGAGAGGTGGCATTCACACCTAAGGAGGCCTCTCCCACCGGTCCTAGGTGCGAGCGTTTCCCGGACGCTGAGGACGTTGGGGACATCTCTGCCGGTAGTGACCAGCGCCACCGCAATAGAGACAGATATTCAGCTCCACGCGGCGGGCTCTCTCATCAGTCGTAAGGCGAGCTCGTTCCACCTGCATAGGGACCTCCGGAGACGACTGGGGCATAGGAGCAACGGGACTCTGGAACACCATTACCAAGCGAGGATGGCGACGGAGCAGGCTCAGTCGTCGTTCCTGCCGGACCTCCTCCTCTCTCTCGGAAAATCGGTTGTCGACTCTGGTAGCCAGTAGGATAAGATCGTTCAGAGATGTAGGGAGGTCGCGGGCGGAGAGCACGTCTTTCACTCGACTGGATAGGCCCTTCTTGAAGGTGGCTAATAGGGCGGCCTCGTTCCAGTCCAATTCAGCTGCCAGGGTGTGGAACTGGATGGCGTAGTCACCAACAGAGGAGCTCCCTTGAGAGAGGTTGAGGAGAGCAGTCTCAGCTGAAGTAGCACGGGCAGGTTCCTCGAAGACGCAGCGAAACTCGGCCAGGAAGGCCCGGAGATTGGTAGCAACAGGATCATCACGGTCCCACAGTGGCGTGGCCCAGGCCAGAGCTCTACCCTCCAATAGGCTGATGATGAAAGCCACTTTAGAGCGCTCGGTGGGAAACTGACTACTTAGAAGTTCAATATGCATTGTGCATTGAGTCAGGAATCCCCTGCACAACTTGGGATCGCCTCCATATTTACTCGTGAGGGCCAATCGAAGTCTCGAGGTGGCTGCAGGTGGTGGTGGGCGCTGGGCCGTAGTATGCTGCTGTAGGGCAGCAGTCAATTGCTGGATTTGCTGCGACTGTTGCTGGATCTGTTGAGCCTGTTGAGCGACCACTCTGGCGACGTCACGGAGATCAGGCACCTCGCCGGGATCCATGGTTGGAGCCTACTGTAACGCCTGGAGTAGTGGATCCACTGGACCGTCACCAGCGATGGCACTAACCTCACCAGGGAGCGGAGTCTAAGGGGCCGCTGGTTTTCACCAGAGCCCGCCGCAAGGCGGGATGGACTTGCTGCGGCAGGCGACCCCCAGGTCGCTACCCCTGGCTTGGTTGCTGGTGACGGCAGGCGAGACGTGGCAGGAGCAGTAGGCAGGAGATCGTGCAGGCAGAGGACAGAAGGCGTGCTCGCAGGTGGCGGACAGGACTCAGGAACAATGGGAAGGCAGCGGGCAAGGATAGGGACAAGGACTAAGGACAGGAACCAGGGACAAGGACTAAGGTCAGGAACAACAGGGAGCTGGGCCAAACGCTATGGGAAGCATGTAGAGGCTCCAACACGAGGGACAGGGCATGCTGGGATTTATAGGGAGTGATTGGGTGCAACTACCAATTAGGGACGGACTGGCCCTTTAAATCTGAGACAGCCGGCGCGCGCGCGCCCTAGGAGGCGGGGACGCGCGCGCCGGCCGGCACAGACGGAGAGCGGAGCGGGACGAGGTGAGGCACCCCCCGGGGCCGAACAGACCGCAGCGCCGGGTCCCTGCACCGGGACCCCCGGCAGCTGCGTCAGATAGAGGGCGGTCGCGGCGGCGGCCCGGAGCACGGGACGCCGCCGCGGCCATGACACAGGGTTAGTGTTATGTAACTGTGCTAGGACAGGGCTAGAGCAGCAGAGGGGTTGTGGAACCCCTTACTGCTGCTGCTGAGATATATATATATATATATATATATATATATATATATTTTACTCTTTTAAAAAATTTGTAGTTTTTGTCTTTTGGGTAGACAATTTTAATGTACAATAAAATGTCTGTTTTAGTTCTCCTATAGGCAGTGATTTCTATATTTTTCAAAACCCCTCTAAAGGATAGTTTTTGCAAGTTTTACCATCTACAAAGAATGGAGAGGTCTGTGTTTTTTAGCGTAGGTACACTTCACCAATGAGAGACAGAATCTATAAAAAAAAAAAGGTTCCGAAAATCATTGTTAAATTTTTAAATAATTATTTTGCATTGTATTGCATGAAATAAGTATTTCATACAATAGAAAAACATAAACCTTTGTTTGCAGTTTCAGATGTTTCCTGTAGTTCTTGATAGAGATGAGCGAACCGGGTTCGGGTTTGAGTCGATCCGAAACCCGAACTTTCGGCATTTGATTAGCTGGGGCTGCTGAACATTGTCTGGAAAACATGGATACAGCCAATGACTATATCCATCATTTCCACATAGCCTTAGGGCTTTATCCAACTTCAGCAGCCACCGATAATCAAATGCCTAAAGTTCGGGTTCGGATCGACTCGAGCATGCTCCAGGTTCGCTCATCTCTAGTTCTTGACCAAGTTTGCAGACACTGCTGCAGGGATTGTGTCTTACTCCTCAATACAGAGCTTCTCCAGATCTTACCGGTTTTAGGGCTGTTACTGGGCAACATTAAGTTTCAGCTCTCTCCAAAGATTTTTTATTGGGTTCAGGTCTGGAGACTCATTAGGCCAGTCCGGGACCGCCCCTTAGTTGTCATCCTTCTTCTTCCTTCAAAAATTACAATAGAAGTTGATATTAAAAATTTCTTTTTTGGTCTCTTCTGACCACATGACTTTCTCCCATGTCTTCTCTGGATCATTGAAATTGTCATTGATTTTTAGTACTTCCAATGGGCCTGGAGACATGGTGATGTGAGCAGGGGGTCCTTGTCTGCCTGCAGGATTTTAATTCATGACAGCGTAGAGTGTTACTAACAGTAATCTTTGAGACTGTGGTCCCAGCTTTCTTCACTTCATTGGCCAGGTCCTACTGTGTAGTTCTAGGCTGATTCCTGACCTTTTTCTAAATCATCCTTACCCCACGAGCTGAGACCTTGCATGGAGCCCCGGACCAAGGAAGATTAATAATCATCTTCTGTTTCTTCCATTTTCTAATAATTGCACCAACAATGGTTACCTTTTCACCAAGATGCTTGCCTATTGTCCTGTAGCCCATCACAGCCTTGTGCAGGTCTACAATTTTCTCCCTGGTGTCTTTAGACAGCTCTTTGGACTTGGCCATGGTGGAGAGGTTCAAGTGTGATTAATTGTGTGGCCAGGTGTTTTTATACATGTAATAAATTCAAACAGGTGCAATTAATACAGGTAATGAGTGCAGAGTAGGAGGAGCTTCTTAAAAAAAACACTAACAGATTTGTGAGTTCTTGTTGTTTGGTAATCAAATACTTATTTGGTGCAATAAAATGCTTTTACTCCCTTCTTTTGCTTTGTCATCTTGTGAGGTGTACACAGGTGTGTGTATCCTATATTTGTTAGATGGTGAAATCTTAGAGGATTGCTGATTTAAATAACACTTTGATTGGCTAATCATTGGGATGAATTATCCCGTAAATTCCAGACAATCATTTAGCTATCCCTCATCATACTAAATCAGTGTCTTAAATTATCTTGTAACTACCATGACAGCTCGGATAATAAAGTTGTAATGGCAACAGTAATAAATAAACTATTGATACATTTTATGTTGCGTATTCAATCTCACCTTATCGAAATTTTATATGATTTTTAAACCTGTCCACAGGGTAAAGAATCCTATGGAAGTCTTGTTGTATACCAGTTTTCTGAATGGTGCATGACAATATAAATAATGGCACATCACCAAGGACCTGTTACTGACTGATCAGGACCATGCTGTGGGGGTCCTAATCACTTGTACCGACAGGTAAGTCACTTACCTCCGTCCTGCTGTCAGGCAGACTCTATGTAAAGATCGCTGATAATACTGATGAATGCTATGCTAGAGCATTGCATATATAAGTCCACTAAGGGACTTATGTATGCAATACAAAATGTTTAAGAAAAAATAAAAATGCCCCAATAAACATTTATTTCCCCCTCTCCCATTATACAAACAAAAATATTTTTTAAAAATAAACACATTACATATCGTAGCTTGCGGAATTGTCCAATCTATTAAAATGTAACAATATTGTTTACGCACAGTGAATGGTGTAAATGAAAAGAGAAAAAAAACATGCACCAGGATTGCTGAATTTTTAAAATTATATTTAGAAAAAATTAATAAAAAACTATTAGAATTTTTCTCTTACCCCAATATGATACCAATAAAAACTAGACATCCCAAAAAATGACACCCCAACCAGCCCTGTAGGTAGAAAAATAAAAGCGCCATGGCTCGTAGAAGCGGGGAGGAACATTGCATTAAAGGGGTAATGCGGCGCTAAAAAATGATTCACAGAATAACACACATTGCAAAGTTATACAACTTTAAAGTGCTGGGTTCACACTACGTATATTTCAGTCAGTATTGTGGTCCTCATATTGCAACCAAAACCAGGAGTGGATTAAAAACACAGAAAGGCTATGTTCACATAATGGTGTAATTGAGTGGATGGCCGCCATTTAATGGCAAATATTTGCTGTTATTTTAAAACAACGGCTGTTATATTGAAATAATGGCCGTTATTTGCTGTTATATGGCGGCCATCCACTCAATTTCACCATTGTGTGGACAGAGCCTTTCTGTGTTTTTAATCCACTCCTGGTTTTGGTTGCTCTATGAGGACCACAGTACTGACTGAAATATACGTAGTGTGAACCCACAAGTTGTAATGTATGTTATGTCTGTGAATCGCCTCCTTCTCATGTCTCACCACCCCCGCCCGTGTACCCGGAAGTGTGTGGTACATTATACATTACCTGATCCATGTCGAGGGCTGTCCGCCATTTTGTGCCAAACGTCATGTTCAGACGGTCGGCCAAATCCCTGCCGCTGTCCCCCCTCCACCGCGTCACAACTGTGCTCAGCCGCGATTGGCTAAGCACAGGTATGCTCAGCCAATCGCGGCTGATGATGCAGCCGCGTCATCAGCCGGTTTGTGCCCGGATCATCGCGGCCGGTACTTAAGTACCGTCCGGATCATCCGTCCGGCCGCAGAGCTCTGATGTGGGCGCATCAGCGTGCACCCGCATCAGAGCTTCCCATAGCCCACAGTGAAGCAAGTGGCCAAAGCCGCTTGCTTCACTGTGTGCACTGACAGGTCTGTGTGCACTGACATGTCAGTTTTTTCCGGCGCCGCATGGGATCCCGGCCGGAGCGTGTACGATGTGTGTACGCTCCGGCCAGGATCCCATTGCACATAAGACTATGTTGAACTCCTCAAAATTACGTCCGTAGTTCTGCGGCAAGAACTACGGCCGTAGTTTTACGTAGTGTGAACATAGCCTAATTAAAGGACAACTCCGGCGAATTTTTTTTTGGGCTTATTTAACACACATTACAAAGTTATATAACTTTGTAATGTGGTTAAATACCCGGTCTGGCCCCCTTCCCCCACTTTCCGACTCCCGACCCCCCACCCCGGAAGTTAAGGAATGTATACATTACCTATTACGGTCATCATGGTCCTCTTCTCCCAGGCGGCATCTGGTGACGGGTGACGTCAGAGCTGGGGGGCGGTCCTCTTCGGCGTCTTCATTGAGAGTGAATGGGCATGTGCACCAGCAGCCTTTTCATTGGCTGGAGCGCATCACATGGCTTCCAGCTTGCTCAGCCCTGATTGGCTGAGCTTGCTGGAAGCCATGTGATGCGCTCCAGCCAATGAAAAGGCTGCCGGTGCGCAAGCGCACTGGCAGCCTTTTCTCTCTCATGGACCCGGAAGCAAGAGACATCGCTGGACGGCGGAGGCAGGTGACGGTGAGGCGGACGGCGGGCGAATGGAGTGGCGATCGTCACCGGAGGGATGATGAGTATGGTGTCTGTGTGTGCCTGTGGTTTTTTTTTTTTTTTGGGGGGTCCCGCCGGAGTTGTCCTTTAACATGTTTTAAATAAAAGTAAATAAATAAACATGTTTGGTATCGCCGCGTGCGTAATCGCCCAAACTATTGATTAATCACATTACTGATCTCGCACTGTAAACAGCGTAAGCGCAAAAAAATCCCAAAGTGCAAAATTGCGCATTTTTGGTTGCATCAAATCCAGAAAAAATTTAATAAAAAGCGATCAAAAAGTCGTATATGCGCAATCAAGGTACCAATAGAAAGTAAACATCATGGTGCAAAAATGACACCTCACACAGCCCCATAGACCAAAGGATAAAAGCGCTATAAGCCTGGGAATGGAGCCATTTGAAGGAACGTATATTTGTTGACAATGGTTTGAATTTTTTACAGGCCATCAGATAAAAGAAAAGTTATACATGTTATATATCGTTTTAATCGTAACAAATTTAGGAACATGCACAACAAGTCAGTTTCACCCCAGGGCGAATGGCGTAAAAACAAATACCCCCCAAGTAAAACAAATGCGGTTTTTTTTTCAATTTCACCACACTTTGAATTTTTTTATAGTTTTGCAGTGTACTTTATGCAAAAATACAGCATGTCATAGCAAAGTACAATTAGTGACGCAAAAAGTAAGGGCTCATGTGGGTTTCTAGGTGAAAAAACGCAAGTGCTATGGCCTTTTAAACACAAGGAGGAAAAAACAAAAACGAAAATTGGCCCCGTCCTTAAAGGGTTAAAGGAGAAGTCCGGGGAAAAATTTTATTAAAGTATTGCATTGCCCCCAAAAAGTTATACAAAACACCAATATACACTTATTACGGGAAATGCTTATAAAGTGTTTTTCCCTGCTTTTACTACTGCATCAAGGCTTCACTTGGATGGATAAAATGGTGATGTCACGACCCGACTCCAAGAGCTGTGCGGGCTGTGGCTGCCATAGAGGATGATGGCAGGGAGACACAGAGGGACACAGAGCACTGGAGGGACACTGAGCATCCCCCTGCCATCTTCCTCTCCAGCAGCCCCAGCCCTCACAGCTCTGGGAGTCGGGGCGTGACATCACCTTGTTATCCAGGAAAGTGAAGCCTTGATGCAGTAGTAAGTGCAGGGTAAAAAGCACTTTATAAGCATTTCCTGTAATAAGTGTATATTGGGGATTTGTATAACTTTTGGGTGGGCAATACAATACTTTAATAAATAATTTCACCTGACCTCCCCTTTAAGCCTCAAAGACGCACCATGACAGCAGCTCTCATCATGAAGGCATTTGAGCTGTGGATGGATGCAACTTTGCAAGATTAGTGATCAAGACAAATCCTGGGCTCCTCACATCTGTTGCGCAAGATGTGCTGTTGATCTTAGAGGTTGACTAAGAGGTTCTCACAAGTCAGTTCCATTTGCTGTCCCAATGATATGGCGGGAACGAAAAGATCATGTGGCCAACCATTACTTCTGTCTAACCAATGTCTCTGGTTTCTTTGCTAAGAAAAGAAATTAATTAAAGGGGTATTCCCCCCAAAAACAAAAAAAAATAAAAATACAATGCTCCCAAACCTAGCTGTTACTCACCAAGTCTCCCTGAGTATTTCGAGCCATCTCCCGTCTTTGTAGCTGCTTCCATTCCATAGTTACAAGTTTGTTAAAAAGCAGATCTATATCCAACATGGCGCTGACCAGAAAACTACATCTCCCATCATGCAATGCTTATGTCTGAATGGTCCATGATGTAGCAGAGCTGTTATCCACAAGATATAGCAGAGTTGAGGTAGTGACATAGCAGAGTTGAGTTAGTGATATAGCAGAGTTGAGATAGTGACAGCAGAGTTGAGGTAAAATAGCAGAGTTGAGATTGTGAAATAGCAGTATTGAGGGACAGTGACATAGCAGAGTTGAGATAGTGACATAGCAGAGTTGACATAGTGACAGCAGAGTTGAGAGGTAGTGACATAGCAGAGTTGAGGGGCAGATACATAGCAGAGTTGAGATCGTGACATAGCAGAGTTAAGGGCCAGTGACAGCAGATTTGAAGTAGTGACATAGAGTTGAGTTAGTGACATAGCAGAGTTGAGGGGTAGTGACATATCAGAGTTGAGATAGTGAGTTGAGAACAACTTGGTTCAGGCCATACGTTTGTCTAAAGCAAATGCAGCTACTGGCTTCAAGACTTTAAAGAAGTCTGGTGAATTATAAAATCTGTCAGCCGGCAGGGGGGAAATTTATTACAAGTACTAACTTACCTCTCCCTGTGCCTGCCGTGAGTGGAGGGTCCGGCCGCAGGACCCCCACCAGAAGGCATTTTCCCCCGAGTTGTGATGAAAAGGCCTGTCCCAGCTAGTGGACTGGCCATTCAGCCAATCAGTGACTGGAGCAATGTCCCGCCTCAGTCACTGACTGGCTGAGCAGCAAAGTCCATCTGCCGGGTTGTGCTGTCCATCCCGGAGCTCGGCGGCAGTCCCGCGGCCGTCCCCTCCACTCACGGTGGGCATGGGGAGAGGTAAGTTAGTCTACTGGTACAAAAGTTTCTGTCTTTTAAAGCCACCAAGATATCTTTTGACAGTTTTCTGAACAGGTTGACAACTGGGACCTGAGAAAATTGCTTGGAAATCATTCCGAGAATTTCCTTTTGGAACCATAGAGCACCAAACTATATCAAATTGGAGCTTACAAACTGAGAAAGTGCAACATATTTTGAATTCTTCCCTGCTAGCTTACTATTGCTGGATACCGATACTGCATACACCGAAGGTTGAGTACAATTGAAAATCAGCAGCAAAACAATTTTGTTTCAGTGGAACTAATGCTGCGGGTAACATTGAAATTCTTCATAATCAGTAAAACATAATCTCATGTTTCTCAAAATTTCTATGTGATATTATTCAGAACTCCATATTTTCTATATTATCTAGAAATGGAAAAATGTAAAACATGCTCATTCATGTAAAGTGTAAACTGTTTCTTCATTTCAATTAAAATTGACAAAAATTCAAGATAGGGGGAGTGGCTGCCTCTACTTGGTCATGCACTTCACCCCTCCCACCCACAGATCTTGCATGCCCAGAGCATAGGCGTATTGCATTTCATGGAGAGGCCATAGTACAGTGTAGGGTCTGCCCCTATATGAGGCCACCGTAACATTTTTGTGGGAATTTTTTTTTAGCAGTTGGGGGGCTGCTTTTAACTATTTTCATGTCTGTAGTGGGTCTGTAACTTGCCATTGCGGTGAGCTGTTGCATTTTTCTGTGTTTTTGTGTGTAAAAATATTGCTGTTTGGTGACTTTATTTAGCTAATAAACACAGTGTCGGACTGGGGTATCTGGGGCCCAGCAGAGGAAATGATCCTGGGGGCCCACCAATAAAGAACCAGTGAGAAAATACATGTCAGTCAGTGTTAATGCACAATCTAAAGCTGGGGGCCCACTGGAGGATCTTCCGGTCCTCTGGTGGGCTAGTTCGACACTGAACAAAATCACAGATAGGGGTGCAACGACTTAAAAATAACTTTTAATCTAATAACTGATATAATAAAAACGACCCCACATTACAAACACAATCGTGGTCACCAGGACCACTTAGGAGCGATCACCAGTCGGTAATACTCCTTAGCCACCACTGGACTGCGCCAGACAAAACAAACCAGCTATAAGTGAAATAAAAACCGGCAATCTCACCCATCCATGGTCTTCTGTCAGCTGTAAATATCCAATGATGTGTAGGAAGAAGCCGCATCAACGTATCATCTGTGGCAAAAGTCCTTGACCCTAGCAATCCCTGTGGTGTCAAGTTTGCCGGCTCTCCCTTCTCGCTCAGGGCTTAGGAGTTAACCCTTGGTAGATTGGGCTACCTCCACCCCGTGCTACCCCTTTGTAACTGCCCCGTGTTCTGTGTACCCCTCCGACGATCGTTTCAGCCAGTTTGCTGGGATCTTCAGGGAGCGTGGGCATCAGGGTAGGACATCTGTATCAGCGTCAGGCAGGGTACTGTTGGCGTTACTGCTACAGTGGTAGCTAGTACGCTCTGTTCACTCTCGCTGGTGGGGATTCAAATAACTTTCTCCAGGTTCGTGGTTGCTTCCGGTGTGTGACCTCACTTCCGGTTCTAACGCTCTATGGTTTCCACTGCGTCCCCGTGTCGCTAGGATGAAGGGCGCATGCGCTCGGTCTCCTAGCTTTTAGACATATATTATCGAGCTATGAACAGTCTCTCTCTATTCCTCTGCATACAAATAGCCAGACTCAGTAGGACTATACAGTAGCTATGCTCATTTTACACATTATATCCATCCCATCCCCTACTATCTATGTACAAACTATTTACACTTGATCATTGATCCAGCCGGATCAAAAAACACGATAATGAGGATTAGACCCGTACCTCTACCATTCAACAACTCCTCTAGAAGACATCAACCTGTTACTGGTAGATTTAAAGCAAAGTACAGGTAAAGGCAGCTTCAATCAAGGGTAGGCATTATTCCAAGTATGTTTCACATATGAGGTATGGAGACAGTGTGAGTAAATATATTCATCTATAGGAAGCAAGAGAAGTTGAGCTGATCATTTAGTCCCCCCGGTGTTACAGTCCGTAGGTGATAAATCCACTCAGTTTCTTTCCTGAGTATCGACTTATCCCAGTTACCACCTCTTAGGGGAGGTCTAATTACTTTTAATGAATTTGAGGACCGTTACATCTCCCCCATGGTGGTCATTCACATGTCTTGAGACGGGTTTGTCAGCTCCCACCCGTACATCTCTCAGGTGTTCTCCTATTCTCCTCCTAAACTCTCTCACTGTTTTCCCTACATATTCCAATCCACAGCAGCAAGTGGTCTTATAAACTATACCTTTCGTGCGGCAGCTGATGTAGTCCCTCAAATAGAAGGTCTTCCTTGTATTACTACTCACAAATGTTTTGCCCGTTTGTATAAACCTACAGGCAACACATCCACTGCACCTGCAGGACCCAACCACTGTTTTTTCAAGCCAAGTCCCTCTGTTTCTTGCTGATGTGAAGTGGCTTTTAACCAGCCGGTCTCTCAAGCTGCGACCTTTGCGAAATGTTATCTGTGGTCTGCTGCCTACTTTCCCTTTTAGGTCCGGGTCTAGTAGTAACACCCCCCAGTGTTTATTTAGAATGTTGCGCACCTCATTGGCCCCTGTGTCAAAAGTAGCTATCACTCATGTTAACTCCTCCTCTTTTTCCTTTATTTTTGGTACTAGGAGATCTGACCTATCCTTTTGCTGGGCATAGTGGTACGCCTCCCTTAGGACCTCAGCGGGATAGCCTCTGTTGCGGAATCTATTTCTTAAATCATCCGCTTGTCTCTTGAATTCACCCTCATTTGAACAGTTACGTCTCATATGTTGGTATTGTCCTTTGGGTATTCCAGCTCTTGGAGGCCTAGGGTGATGGCTCTGCCATAATAGTAGTGAGTTGGTAGAGGTTGCCTTGCGGTATACCGTCGTGTTCAGACCTCCCCTCACATTTCGTGTGATCAGTGTGTCCAGAAATGATAATTGCGTCTTGTGTATTTCATAAGTAAATCGCAGTCCCACATTATTTTCATTTAGGACTTTCATGAAATCCACAAAACTGGACTCTGGGCCGTTCCATGTGACAAATATGTCATCAATAAAACGTGCCCAGATCCCAATCCGATCAGTCCACATGGTGTTCTCCTCACTGAACACCATCGTCTCCTCTGACCAGCCTAGGAAGAGATTTGCCACAGTAGGTGCACATGGGCTCCCCATGGCAACTCCCCAAAGCTGGTGGAAGATACGACGGTCAAAAAGAAAGAAATTTCTTGTGAGTGTGAATTTAAGCATCTTGATGATGAGTGAGTTGTGTGCCTGGAACTGTAGGCCCCTTCTCCTAAGAAAGAACTCCACCGCTTGTACTCCTAAAGCATGATTTATGGAGTTATAAAGCACCTCAACATCAACGCTGGCTAGAAAAGATCCCTCCTCCAGCTCAATTCCCCCCAGACGCTTCAGCAAATCGGTGGTACTGAATAAACATAGGGAGATGAGCTGGCACATCCTACTGTGCCGCAGCCATGTTTGCTGCAAGCATAACAGTGATTGGACAGCCACATCAGGTGGCATGGTTGTATATAGACCTAGGTCACCTGATGCTTGGTTCACTTGCATTTTGTTAACTGACAAGGAGACAGGGAAAAAATGTTCTATTTAGATTTCATTTTTAAATTCAATTTGAAATTTAAAGGAGAAGTCCGGGGTTGGCCCTTTTTTATTTTTTTCAAAAGAGCCAGGAAGGGGATAGCTGAACATAACAACATGCACCTACCTCCCCTGCTCCAGCACAGGGTCTGCTTATCTCTGCTCCGGTTCCCGGTTTACCCCGGCTGCTTCCTTATCTGAACGGGGACCCGGATCGTGACGTGTCAGTCCCACTGAGCCAGTCAGCGACTGAGGTGGGACCCATTGGACTGCTTCCCCTTCTATTCCCAGTCCAATACATATTGGTGCTATCCTTCCAGCCTCTGTTTTGTGTTTCGATAATGTTGGTCATCCCATTGCACAGTAACTGCACTCAGGTTCATAATACTCTTTCACTATTTATTCCTGGTATTTATTGGTTATTGGCACTTTTATTGCTTATTTTGCACAATTTTTGTACATAGGCTGGTTTATCTGGGATAGTCTGTTGTTATTGTATACCTGGTGCCCCCTTGAACTTGGTATTTTAAGTGTTTTTAGATGGGACTATATAATTGTTTTGCATTGTACCTGCCAGAATAAAGTACTTTAATTTCATTTTTTGGTGTGCTTATGTCATTTAAAGCATATTCCCTCTTTTTGTTGGTGGTATTAATGTCTTCTCAGTATACTACAGCTGTTCTGTGAAGCCTCAGAGGTTTGTTAGAGAACATTGGGGACCAAGCAGCATCACGATACCAAGAACACATCAGATACAGTAGGTCAGGCACAACGTTGTGTAAAGCAGGATTCAGTTATAAAGAAACATCCCAAGATCTGAACATCATCTCACGGAGCACTGTACAGTCCATCCTCCAAATATAAAAGGAGTATGGCACTACTGCGAACCTACCAAGACATGGCTGTCCACCAAAACTGACAGTCCAGACAAGGAGAGCACTATCTAGAGGAGCAGCCCATGGCCACTGTGGAGGAGCTACACAGATCTACAGCTCAGGTGGGAAAATCTGTCCACAGGACAACTTTTAGTCGTGTACTCCAAAAACCTTTATGGAAGTGAGGCAAGAAGATGGACATTTGCACAGCAAGCCATAGGACGTGGCAAGTGGAAGAAGTAGGTCAGATGAGACCAAAGTTGAACTTTTCAGCCTAAATACAAACGCTGTGTGTGGCAGAAAACGGACACTGCACATTACCCTGAACAAACCATCCCCACCATGAAACATGGCGGTGGCAGCATCATGCTGTAGGGGGGCTTCTCTTTAGCGGGGACAGGGGAGCTGGTCAGATTTGATGGGAAGATGGATGAAGCTAAATACAGGACGATCCTGGAGGAAAATATGTTGGAGACTGCAAAAAGCTTAAGACTGGGGCAGAGGTTCGCCTTCCAGCAGGACAAAAACCCTGAACATTGGCATGGTTTACATCGAAGCATATTCATGTGTTAGAATGGTTCAAAGTTCAGACCTAAATCCCATTGAGAATCTGTGGCAAGACTAAAGATTGCTGTTCACAGACATATCCAATCAATGTGACGGAACCTGCTAGAATGGTCAAAAATATAAGCCTCTAGATGTGCAGGAGCGCGCTGCAAATGCTAAGATATATACATAATATAAATATTTAGAAGAGCAAAACTGCAATAGAAGAAAATAGGCGGTTCTTAGCATATCATTTGATCAAATAACGTGTAGTATCCCACCATGATAAGGTGACCTCACAGAGCGACAAAGCCTACACTGGGCACTGTCCTCTTCTGGGCTAATACTAAGCCTACTCACCCGGCAAGGAACATCAAACTACTGTCTGCTTAAAGGGGAACTTTGTTTAAGAAAGATCTGCCCTCACCCTCCCTTCTGAGACAGAGGTCACATAATCTCTGTCTCTTCTGTCGCTAGGCAAGCTGTAACATCTCATCTGTAACCCTGCCCACCACTGACATCCCACCAATCAGTGATCACCTGGCCAAGGGGCGGCGATATAACAGCCTCCAGTGTAGTATAGGGGAAGGAGACACTGTTGCTTCATCTCTATTTCTCTAATCTATCTATGTAAATGAATAGATAGACAGAAAGATAGATACAAAGCAAAGAAGGTCGAGCCAGTGGTGGACAGATAATAAAAGACAGGAGTGGCACTTGGTTCTGAGGTGCAATGCATGCTGGGAGATGTAGTTTCCCGGATGGGTGCCATGATGTAAAACTGGGATCATTTGTAAAAGTTTTAATCTAGGAGCAGCGTAAACAAGTGGGAAAGGTGTCAAACAATGGGTGGGAGATCAGTGAGTGCATCTATATGCTTTTTGTCCTTTTTTATGGGATTGCTGGAGTCCTCCTTTAAATCACCCATAGGGGATGGGTGGAGGAGGCTACCTTCATTTGTCTTCAGCACTCACCTATAGGTGCTCACACGTACAGGATCCACAGCAGATTTCATGCTGCGTTCATTTATTTAGTTATATTGATATCTACACCATCAAATATACACAGCTTTGGATACAAATGTGCCCCACACTCCACCAAATTAATTTTTTTTCTCTTTTTGGAAAATTGTGCATAATTTTCTTTACACTTCACAATTCCTGGCAACTTTGTGTTGGTCTATCACATCAAATCCAAATAAAATACATTTACGTTTGTAAATAAATATGGGTAATTTTAAGGGGTATGAATATTTTTTAAGACCCTGTGTATAATTCCATATACCTAGTCTTGCAGCCTATTACAGCCGCTATATATCCAATATAATCCAGGTATCATCCCATATGTAGTACACAGTACCTTCACATTACTTTGATATGGTATAAAGTATAATATAGCATACCAATTCTACCCTTCTTTGTACTAAGACGGCTGCGGTGTTAATGCCGAAAACTAAATTTCATTATTAATTTTCACACTAATAGTAGGTGAGAATTCAGATGTGAAGAATTTTAATCCATGTGAACTGAGCGCATTTATGGATCTGCAAAACTGTGCAGAAATGTCTGAAATGTGCTTATATTCCTGCAAAACAAAGCGTCCTATATGTATCATCTCCCTGTTACCTGGGGGAGCCCTGTTATCAGGGGTGTACTGTGTAAGACCCCATAGAGGAATCCGCCACTATCAAGGGCTGTACAGGGGGCTTGTATATAAGTTACTGTGTATATGTATGTATGTCTATATGTATGCAGCATCAGCTCTGTGATTAATCTATGAACAGTTATTGCAGTTATCATAGGGCCCCATAAAATTACCCATCATTAACAAAGGGAGGAAAGTGAAAACAAGCCATAACAACTAACATGCATGTACTGTGTGTTCTAAATAAATATATATGTGTGCTATCCTCACAATAGATAATAAATATCTGACTTGTGAGGCCCCCGCTGATGGTGGAAACTAAAGTCCAGGCTGACACCCTTAAGAAATGCAGTGGTAGCATGCACGTTTGACCTCCATTCCATTGATCATGGATTAGAAAAACTGGTTTTCTTAAAGGGGTACTCCAGCGAAAAGTTTTTTCTTTCAATTTAACTGGTGTCAGACAGTGCCTGAGTTATGTAATTTACTTCTATTAAAAAAATCTTCTATTAAAAAATCTCAAGACTTCCAGTACTTATCAGCTGCTTTATGTCCTGCAGGAAGTGGTGTATTTTTTCCAGTCCGGCACAGTGCTCTCTACTGCCACCTCTGTCCGTGACATGAACTGTCCAGAGCATTAGCAAATCCCCATAGAAAACCTCTCCTGCTCTCCAGACTGGAAAAGATACACCACTTCCTGCAGGACATAAAGCAGCTGATAAGTACTGGAAGTCTTGAGATTTTTTTAATAGAAGTTATTTATAACTTAGAATAGAAGAGAAGTTACTAGAGTAAAATAGAATAGAATAAAATAATAGAATAAAATTAAATAAATAAATATATAAAATAAAAAATAATAAAATAAAATAGAATAAAATAAAATAGACTAGAAGTTAATAAAATATAAGTTAATAATAAATATCTCGCACTTTCTGGCACCTGTTGATTTGAAAGAAATATTTTTGTTGGAGAATCCCTTTAACACTGATGTCTGAAGTATGATACTAGTACTTGGCAGCCATGACTGTTTTACTGCGCAACTCGGCATTACAGTGGTAGGAGTGGAGTAGCTACAGGGGTAGCAACATAGCCCATAAACCAGGGGAGCCCAGAGATTCCTCTTACCTCTTTAGGGTGGACTGCTTATGCCTGACCTGCTAAATTTCAGCTCTAATGCTCAGCAGAATATAGAGGTCTGTGCAGCAGCACTGACAGGAGCAGATGTATCACATGCAGAAATTAAAGTCAAAGACAATCTAATGGACCTTGCATATGCGTATAAGTATACGTATGCATACGTATATAGTGGGATATGTTGCCTGCTCAGACAAAGAACTTACACACATACATATGCAGAAACTGGTTGCTTTAGAAACAGGGATGGCCATAGGGGCTGTGAGACAGAGCCAGTGACACAGGCTAAAACTGGGCCATTGGGGCGTCTGTCTTGGACACTGCGACCCAAGGATAAGGAAGGATGAGGGAGACATCTTGAAAAAGATATTTCTAAGAACATGGTACTGTGTGGACCTACCATGTCTAATATACTTGTTCCGGAAAATCATCTTGCTAAGGCCTACCTGAGACTTTGCTACTGAGAATGTTGGTGGCAAACACCATACTGATAACTAACTACAGAAAATCCCAATACTATTTTATAATAAATATTTTGCATTTTATTGCATGAAATACGTATTTGATCACCAGCAAAAATTCAGGCTCTCACAGAGTTTTTCTTTAAGAAGCTCCTTCTTTTCTGTACTCATTAACTGTATTAATTGCACCTGTTGGAACTTTTTACCTGTATTTAAAAAACACCAGTCCACACAGTTATTCACACTCCATTCTCTCCACCACGGCCAAGATCAAAGAGCTGTCTAAGGACACCAGGGACAAAAGTGTAGACCTGCATGGGAAAATCTGGTCAATGACCTGAAGAGCTCTGGGACCACAGTCTCAAAGATTACTGATAGTAACACACTGTGCCGACATGGATTAAAATGCTGCAGAGAACGTAAGTTTCCCATGCTTACACTTGCATATGTTCAGGCCCATCTGACGGTCATGTGGTCAGATGAGACCGAAATAGAACTTTTTGGTATTAACTCTACTCTTCGTGTTTAGAGGAAAAAGAAGGATAAGTACAACCCCAACAACACAGTCTTAAACATGAAGTATGGGGGTGGAAACACAATACTTTGGGGGTGCTTTTCTGCAAAAGGTACAGGACGAATGCACCGTATTAAAGGGAGGATGGATGGGGCCATGTATCGCAAGATGCCGATTTCCTCAATAGGAGCATTGAAGATGAGTCGTGGCTGGGTCTTCCAGCATGACAATGACCCAAAACACACAGGCAGGACAACTCAGGAGTGGCTCCGTAAAAAGCATTTCAAGTTGTTAGAGTGGCCTAGCTAGTCTCCACACCTAAACCCAATAGAAAATCTTTGGAGGGAGCTAAAACTCAATGTTGCCCTGAAACTGGAAAGATCTAGAGAAGATGTGTATGGAGGAGTGGGTCACAATCCCTAAGGCAGTGTCTGCAAACCTGGTCAATAACTCTAGGAAATGTCTGACCTCTGTAACTGCAAACCAAGGTTTCTGTACCAAATATTAAGTTTTGTTTTTCTATTGCATCAAATACTTATTTCATGCAATAAAATGCTAGATAATTATTTAAAAAGCAAATAGTGGATTTTTATTTTGAGATTCTGTCTCTCAGGGGCCTATTCCGCGGGAGCGATAATTCGGCCGATTATCGCTCGGTGGAATAGAGAAAACGATCAGCCGATGATCGTGTCATCAGCTGAACTTTTATTTAGGACCAGACCTAAAATCATCGGTCCCCCACCGCGCATCGCTACGGTGGAATAGCGGTGCACGGCGGACGACCAACGATTTGAGAAGCAGCATACATTACCTGGCAGGACTTCTCCTCTGCTCCGTCTTCCTCCCCGGATCCCCGGCGCAGGATCAGCAGCTCTGGAGCGGCCTTGACTGAGCTGTCAGACCGCTCAGCCAGTCACAGGCCAGGACCGCCGCGGCTAGTGAATGGCTGAGCGGTCTGACAGCTCAGGCCAGTGAGACAGTGAGGCCGCTCCGGAGTTGATGCTGCGCCGCGGGACCCGGGGAGGAAGATGGAGCGAAGGAGAAGTTCTGCCAGGTAATGTATGCTGCATGGGCTGCAAGGACATCGGTAACGATGTCCCTGCAGCCCTCGCTCAACGATCATCGGGCCGTGGAATAGGCCCAGTAAACGAGCGCCGATCTAGCAGACCGGTGCTCATTTACATAGTTGATCAGGCCCTGCTCGGTCCGTGGAATAGGACCCTCACAGGTGACGTATACCTACAATAAAAACTACAGACCTCTCCATTCTTTGCAGGTGAGAAAACTTGCAAAATCGTCAGTGTATGAAATACTAATTTTCCCCCACTGTATCTACACAAAGGAAATCAACTTCAACCATACATTATTCATTCGGGACCTCAAGCTTGAACATTGCGCTACATTATACCCCCAATGTCAGGTATATCATTTTTGCAGTAGCAGAGACCATGCAATATACTCGGCATGTAACATATTTTATCTCCTATCCTATCGCTAATGTAACGTTGTTGCCATTAATTAGATGGAACACAACAAAGGAATCCCACTGTACAAAAACAATTTATTGCTGGCAGGTCGAGAATTTTCCGAGACGGAGGCAGTCATAATTACAATGTTGTACACGTGTATGAGGATTGTGAATATGGAGGAGAATCATGGGGGTTGCTAAGGAAAATGATTCAAGGTTTCACTGAGCACATTTGCTAACATTCGAAATTATGTTATATGATCTGTGTGGGATTAAGATAAAGATCAGAATTTTGAGGCGTTTGTAATCTGTGAATGAAACCTTGTGGGAATGAAAGAATGAAGGAATATTCACAAAGACATTCCTGACAAAGAACATCATGTGTGGGGGTGTAGAGAAATTAGTTCTACCATAGGTAGCATCACACAACTAGTTACAGTGGGTTCATATGGAAAAGTTAAAAGAGAAAGTTCGTAGGGTGGTAGTAAAACATATAAAAAAACATACTTACTTCTGCAGCTTCTCCACTGCTGCCATCCTAAGTATAAAGGTCCTGCTGCTTAGAGCTTTCTGCTCTAATTGTCTGCACAGCCAATCACTGGCCACAGCACTGACCTGCCTCCACCACTGATTGGCTGAGCAGGCACATCCTATGGGTCAGGACAGAGAACAGGGAGCTGTACCAGGTAAAGGTGAATCTTCAGCAATATTCTTTGTTCATGCCATGACTACACTTCTACACATGAGTTGTGAAGATCAGACTTTGATAAATTCTTGTCCTTTAACTATAACACGTCTCCCCCTCACACTTATCCCATTGACTGAAAATACCTAATGACTTTAATTTCACCTACCGATTATTTGTTAATCCTAAAGCAGTGTTCCCACCAATAGCCGTACAATGTTGTCAGGATTGATCAGCAAACATTGTGTGGTTTTGGCTGCGTGCTGTGACCCTAATGTGAGAACACAGTAACATTTTTACATGTCTTTAATAAAGTCATATATATCTTAACTTAACTTGTATAAAACTTAATCAAGGAAAATGGAAATATTTTTTCACATTTTTACATTGAGTGGCAACATAGGCAACATAGCTCCTCTGCTGCCACCAATGGCTGTACTGGGGACTGCAGGGTTGCTCAAGCCCTGGCCCAGTTACATATCGTTAGTTATAAGCAATATTGAGCCGTCCCGCATGTCTGTTCTAATGCATGTTAATATTTGAAAAGACATTAAACTTGGGGAAGCTGTCTGTGTCAGTAGTGCTGCAGCTGTGGCATTATGTGTCACTGCTTACTCTGTTACAGGCTACCATGGCTATCGCGCTAATGACACAGACAGCTTCCCCAAGCTTCATGTCTACTCTGTTGCTGATGTACATTAGTATAAATATTATATACAGTATACAGACAGTATATCCCCTGGTGTCCTTCTTTGAGTCTCCAGTGTCCCCCGCTGATCGTAGCTGCCTCCAGCGCACTCAGCCAATCACTGACTGAGATGGGACAGCGCCGTGGCCAGTGATTGGCTAAGCAGGCTGTCACTCCTGCCTCGAGAGTGACAGTCCACACAGCCAATCATTGGCTGCGGTACTGTCCCATCTTAGCCAGTAAGTGATTGGTTTTTGGCGGCTGCAGGGGACACTGGTCACTAGTAAAGGAGGACACTGGGGGAGTGCAGAAAGGTAAGTATTCATGTGCAGACTTTGTGAACCACACGAAAACAGCTAAATGCCTGCAATCGTTTAGCTATTTTATTGCGGTTTAGTGTGGTTTCTAGGGTATCTGGTTGTTTTACATGTCCTTTTTTGCTCTTTTCACTATGTTTACACACAGTCAAAATGATCAGTTGATCACCATTTTTATTGGACGGCCATCATTTACTGGCAAATAACGACCATTGTTATAAAATAATGTCTGTTAATTTCCGATAAATGACGGCCATCCAATAAAGACGAACGTCATTTTGACGGTGTGTGTGAACATAGAAAACAACTAAATACCTTAGAAACCATTGTGATTGTCTGTTGTTGTTTAGTATGAATAAAATCTAAATTAAAAAAATTATAGATATATGTATATGAGCTGATGGTAAATAGACGCTGGTTAAGAAGGCGGTATTTGCATGTAAATGCGTACGATTTTTTACATCTCATACAACCAGTAGCATACATGGCTGTAATATCCATTAAGTGTTGGTGTATATATAGGATTCCTGCAGATTATAGGTCTTCTGAGCTCCACTGTCTTTAATATTCCATTCTCTCAACCATTTTCTTCAGTCCCCTCCCCCAGAAGACCCTCACTCTCTTCTCCCCAGGATGAATGGGACTTGTCAGGAAACAATTCCAGGAGGTTCTGGCTGAGGAAGCCGCAGCCTAATATCAGAAACCTGGTATGCATCCTAATTAACGTATGTCACAGGGACTGTCTTAGGGGCCATGCAAGATGCAGTACTGATGGGGTAGACTTTAGTGTAACAGTGCGGCTGTACCTTGAGCCAGTGCATGCAACACAGATACATCATTCATTCGTACGGTTCTATTGTACTGCATCATACAAGTGCAATCTGGGCCTATATAGGAGTAGCTGAGGTCATGGGTGTAAAAATGGCAGCCATATTGGATGTAGCAGTCGAACCCCCACTGATTAGACATAGATGGCATATGCTAGGGATAGCCATCATCAGTTCAGGTCATCAGATCTCCACTCAGGCCAGGACTTGCAACTGTATTAAAGAGACAAAAACGCGTCTAATGTGAACCCAGCTGTAATGTAGTCAGTAGTGATGAGCGAACATGTTCGTATGTTTGTACAAATAATTGTTTGTGCTCACCGATCACAAACAATTTTTTTCAATGATCGAAATGGTTATAACTGTGCAAGTTTCCTCCCACCAATTTAAAAGAGCAAATGAAGGTGTGGGGAAGGAACCCACATCAGGTAATGTAGAAGCCATGGTCACTACTGGCATTACTGTGATTGGCTGTACCATTAGTCTCATTACATACGTAAAAACGTGATGCTGAGGAGAATTATCTCACAGTCTTTCCCGATTCTTGTGCCGTTCAGTAGGGAGAGTGACACGAGCATTGAAAGCATCTGAATTTAGTTACGCAGCAAAATTCACAGTGGTAGTTAGTCAGTGTAGAGAGGGAGAGCTGACAGAGTAGGGCTTAGAACGTTATGAAGTTGTCAGTGTAGGGAGGGTGACAGGATCCAGCATTTTAGCACTATAAGAATTAATTTCTTAACCCTGTAGTGACCAGGCGTCCATCATAGTCCATTGTCTTCACAATGTATTTCAGTTCTCCGAGGACATAGGCTCGCTGGGACATCTTGACTTGCCGAGCTGGCTGTACGCTGCGGCCTAGCATTCCTCATATTGTGTGATACAAGTATGCACGTCACTGCATATATACACTCACCGGCCACTTTATTAGGTACACTTGTCCAACTGCACGTTACCACTTAATTTCTGTGCATTTAGGCATGTAGACATGGTCAAGACAATCTCCTGCAGTTCAAACCGAGCATCAGTATGGGGAAGAAAGGTGATTTGAGTGCCTTTGAACGTGGCATGGTTGTTGGTGCCAGAAGGGCGGAAATGCCTTGTTGATGCCAGAGGTCAGAGGAGAATGGGCAGACTGGTTCGAGCTGATAGAAAGGCAACAGTGACTCAAATAGCCAACCGTTACAACCAAGGTAGGCAGAAGAGCATCTCTGAACGCACAGTACTTCCAACTTTGAGGCAGATGAGCTACAGCAGCAGAAGACCACCCGTTACTAGCATGGTGTATCTAATAAAGTGGCCGGTGAGTGTATACTTCTACTGTACGTTCGTTATTTGTTCGTGAATGTTCGGCAAGCACAAACCGAACCGATCATTTTTTTATGTTCGCGTTCGGGATCTAAACCGAACATCGGGATGTTTGTTCATCACACTTGAGCTTTGCAGCATTCCTGCTGGTTTGCATGCGCTTCCCGTCCAAGGGTCTCTCCCAGGTGCTCGGCTTTCTTCCCACACGTCAGGCATACAAACATGCTAAGCAGCTTCTTACAACACTGACCTTAGAGAGTCTGTACTTGTGATCAGGTAATTAGATTGTGAGCCCCCGAATGGAGAGGAGACAGCTGGAAGGGAATTCGCTGTTCAGAGATATGAAATATAATTTAATATAACAATAGTGAGAAATAACCCAATATCTTATCATTTGTTCTGTTACAGGAGTCTGCCATATTTGGGTAAATAGAAGTTAAAAGAGCCAAAAAGCATTAAACCTTTGGTACTGCAGATGATATTTGCATGGCTAAGGGTCCATTTACACAGAAAGATTATTTGCCAAAGATTTGAAGCCAAAGCCAGGAATGGATTTGAAGAGAGGAGAAATCTCAGTCTTTCCTTTATGACCTGATCTCTGTTTAAAGTGACACTGTCACCCCCTTTGTGCATTCTGACATCTCTACACAGGTGTAAAGGGTAAATTTAGCGGTTTTCATACCTTATTTCATATCAGACGTCATGGTTTTTGTTCAAGTAAAAAGTGTCCTTTTATCAACTGCATTGTATTAAGTGAGCGTGACCTCGCAGCATTAGAGCCACTTAGCCCCACCCACAACAACACTGTTGGCCCCGCCCCCTTGACGCCCATTGGAACAGGCTGGCCGAAAGGTCTAGACCCCACCTCCTTGACGTCGGCCAACCAATGGGCGTCAAGGGGGCGGGGCCAACAGTGTCGTTGTGGGTGGGGCTAAGTGGCACTAATGCCGCGAGGCCCCGCCCACTTAACACAATCTGCAGTTGATAAAAGATGACTTTTTACTTGAACAAGCACTATGACATATGATATAAAATAAGGTATGAAAACCGCTAAATTTACCCTTTACACCTGTGTAGAGATGTCAGAATGCAAAAAGGAGGTGACAGTGTCACTTTAACCCCTTAAGGACCGGGCCTGAAATGGCCTTAAGGACCGGAACAAATTTTATGAATTTGACCAGTGTCACTTTATTCATTAATAACTTCTGGATGCTTTTACCTATCCGGCTGATTCTGAGATTGTTTTCTCGTGACATATTGTTTTTCACATTTCTTGTAAATTGGAGTCAATACTTATAACGAATCTTTATGAAAAAACCCAAAATAGTGTGAAAAATTGTGAAAAAATGCATTTTTCCAACTTTAAAACTTTTCTGCTTAGACAGAAAATGGTTATACCACATAAATTATATATTAAATAGCATTAGCAACATGTCTACTTTATGTTGGCAGCATTTATTAAACTATATTTCATTTTTTTTTGACAATAGAAAGCGTAAAACATTAGCAGCAAATTTCCAAATTTTCAGTAAAATTTCAAAATCAGATATTTTTAGGGACCTGTTCAGGTTTAAAGTGTATTTGAGGGGACTGTATGTTAGAAAGCCCCACAAAGCACCCCATTTCAGAAACTGCACCCTCTAAACTCTGCAAAAGCACATCCAGAAAGTTTTTTAACCCTTTAGGGGAGTCACAGAAATAAAAGCTAATTGTGTAAGAAATTTGAAAATTAAAATTTTCTGTGCAGAGATTTTATTGTAATCCAATATCTTTCATAATGATAAACCTATTACCAGAGAAATGCACCCCAATAATTATTGCCCCATTTCTGCAGTTTATAGAAATACCACATATGTGGCCCTATTGCGCTATTTGACGCAACCACAAGCCTCAGATATAAAGGAGCGCCTAGTGAATTTCAATGGCTCCGTTATATTTGGTCATTTCTGACTGTACCACTTCAGGTTGGCAGAGGCTCTGGGGTGCCAAAACCTAAAAAACACCCCTAAAGGGACACCATTTAGAAAACTACACCCCTCAAGGAATGTAACAAGGGGTGCAATGAGCATCTGGACCCCACAGGTGCTTCACAGATTTTCCGAACAATATGGCGTGAAAAAAGACAAAAGTATTTTTTACACTAAAACGTTGTTCTAGCCTTCAATTTTTCATTTTCACAAAGGGATAAAAGGAAAAAAAAAAAACACAAAACATGTAGCGCAGTTCAGAAAATACCCCACATGTGGACATAAAGTGCCAAGCGGGTGCAGGACGAGCCTCCAAAGGGAAGGAGCGCCAATTGGCTTTTGGAAGCTGGATTTCACTGGAATGGATTTCAAGGGCCATGTCGCATTTACAGAGCCCTCGTGCTGCCAAGACACTCGAAACCCCCCACAAGTGACCCCATTCTGGAAACTACACCCCTCAAGGAATCTAACAAGGGGTGCAGTGAGCATATGGACCCCACTGGTGATGGGCACAAATGTGGAAAAATGTGACGTGAAAGTAAAAATTTTCATTTTTTCACTTTCACGGCACAAATGTGCCCGTCATCAAGGGGTCCATATCCTCACTGCACCCCTTGTTAGATTCCCTGAGGGGTGTAGTTTCCAGAATGGGGTCACTTGTGGGGGGTTTCTAGTGTTTTGGCAGCACGAGGGCTCTGTAAATTCGACATGGCGTTCATCATCCATTCTAGCCAAATCCAACCTCTAAAATCCAAATGGCGCTCCTTACCTTCGGAGGCTTGCCCTGCACCCACATGGCGCTTTATGTCCACATGTGGGGTATTTACGGACTCGGGGGAAATTGCTCTACACATTTTATGTTTTTTTTCTCTTTTAACCCCTTGTGAAAATGATAAATTCAAGGCTAGATCAACATTATAGTGTAATAAATGTAATATTTCATTTTTCACGCCACATTGTTCCACATTTGTGCCCGTCACCAGTGGGGTCCATATGCTCACTACACCCCTTGTTACATTCTTTGAGGGGTGTAGTTTCCATAATGGGGGTCACTTGTGGGGGGTTTCAACTGTCTTTGCAACACAGGGGCCTTTTAAATGCAACATGGCCCCTCGAAATCCATTCCAGCCAAATCCAGCCTCAAAAAACCAAATGGCGCACCTTCCCTTTGAAGGCTTACCCTGCACCCGCATGGCGCTTTATGTCCACATGTGGGGTATTTCCGTACTCAGGGGAAATTGCTCTACACATTGTGTTTTTTTTAATCTTTTAGCCCCTTGTGAAAATGAAAAAATCAAGACAAGATCAATGATTTAGAGTAAAAATTCAAAAAAAATTACACTAAATGTTAGTCTAGCCTTGATTTTTATCCATTTCCACAAGGAGTTAAAAAAGAAAATAAAAGCAAAACGTGTAGGGTAATTTCCCCTGAGTACGAAAATACCCCACATGTGGACATAATGTGCCATATGGGCACAGGGCAAGCCACCAAAGGGACAGAGCGCCATTTAGAGGCTGGAATGGAGGATGGAGGCCATGTCGCATTTACAAAGCTCCTGTGCTGCCAGGACAGTAGAAACCCTCCACAAGTGACCCTATTCTGGAAATTACACCCCATAAGGAATCTAACAAGAGGTGCAGTGAGCATATGGACCCCACTGGTAACAGGCACATATGTAGAACATGTGCCGTGAAAATAAAAAATACCATTGTTTTTCATTTTCACGTCCCAAATGTGGCCGTCACCAGGGGGCCATATACCCGCTGCCCCCCTTGTTAGATTCCTTATGGGGTGTAGTTTCCAGAATGGGGTCACTTGTGTGGGGTTTCTACTGTCCTGGCCGCACAGAGGCTTAGTAATTGCATCATGGCATCCTCTAATGGGAATGGCGACCATACCTATTTAGCTGGGGAAAAGAGACAATTCTAATTTATTTGGGGGTATTAGGCCAATTATTAGTTTATAAGGTTGAAAATGACAGGTGTCCATCAAATTCAACCTGTGTTGATCCAGAGGAAGGCAAAAAACCCTTGTAAGGCAGACTACAGTAGCCTCATCACAGGGGAAAAATTCCTTCCCGACTCCATAATGGCAATCAGAATAATCCCTGGATGAACGTGACCCCTGAAATAGGAATAAGGGACAGAATTTAGATAATGTAGAACTCCAGTGACGTGTGGTGCGCCTTGAAGCGATCCAGTATGCAGAGGCCGGGGGGATCAGGACAGGTGGCACACTGGAAAATGGTGTCCTTCCTGATCCCCCTGTTACGCCACACTCTGCACTTCTTCTGGGGTCTCCTGTTTTCCAGTGTGGGGGACGTCACCTGGAAAATGTTGCCCGGGGGCGATCCGGGGTCCTTCATATCCAGAAGCGCTGGGTCCGCTCCATGGCTGCTAAATATTAGGGCTTTATTACGGCTTCTGATATTTTCGGATTGTGCCACAAGATACAGTAGCTCGGGCAGCGAGGGACCGGAAGAGGGGGTGCTGGTATAAAAGTTATCCCCGTACAGGTGGTGACCTTTATCCAGCAGTGGGAAGATCAGTTCCCAAACAATCTTCCCACTAACTCTGAGGATGGGGGGGGAGGGGGCATCTGGGGGCTGGATTCGGGTGTCCCTTCCTTCATACACTCTGAGGCTGGGTTCACACTATGTATATTTGAGGCTGTATTTGTGAGGCTGTATAGCAACCAAAACCAGGAGTGGATTGAAAACACAGAAAGGCTATGTTCACATAATGTTGTAATTGAGTGGATGGCCGTCATTTAATGGCAAATTTTTGCTGTTATTTTAAAACAACGGCTGTTATATTGAAATAATGGCAGTTATTTACCGTTATATGACGGCCATCCACTCAATTTCAACATTGTGTGAACAGAGCCTTTCTGTGTTTTCAATCCACTCCTGGTTTTGGTTGCTATGAGGACCTGACTTGAGGACCAAATACTGCCTGAAGTATACAGTGTGTGAACCCAGCCTAAGGGTACATGCACACTGCGGAATGGCGAAGGATAACCCTTTGTGCATTCCGCGGCTGGCACCCACCGGCGAACTGATGCGGGCGCGCGTCTCCGTCCGTGTCATAGACTCCATTCTATGCACGAGCGGATTCCGCTCTGCGTCCAACGTGTTCATTATTTGGACGGACGATGGAATCCGCCTGTGCATAACATGGAGTCTATGACACGGGTGGAGACGCGCGCCAACATCAGTCCGCCGGTGGGTGCCAGCTGCGGAATGCACAAAGGGTTATCCTTCGCCATTCCGCAGTGTGCACGTACCCTAAATCTGTAAGTGTACCCTGAGGTACTCTCACAGAGTTTGTAGAATTTCACGCCATACCGTCATCTCTTATTGGGACGGTACTGGCGGAAAAGAAGTGTCTGGGGGGCAGCGTACGCTACGCTACCCCCAGATACGTAATTGGATGATGAGGATGAATGGAGGAACGAAGGATCCCCCCATTCATCCTCACTGGCTGTTTCGGTGTCGGAGGCAATAATAACGTATGCGTCCGATACCGAAAACACACCGGGGGCCACTTTTATATAGGGATTGGTATATGGGGTATGTAGTGGTGTAGTGTCAAACTGTATTCAGTGTAGTGTCGTGTAATGTAGTGTTTTTTACGTGTTTTTTTACAGTAAGTATAAAAAAAAACCTACGCAAAAAATGGTGTTGCTGATAAGTGCGGCACTTATCAGCAGACCGTGGCAGTAGGATATAGAAAAAAAACACCCTACGCCAAAAAGGAGGAGTTGCTGATTAGCAGCGCACTTTTGTGCGATGCTAATCAACACTCAGCGGCGATAGGGTGCGGAAAATAGAAAAAAAAAATTGGAAAAAAAAACAAAACTTTTACTACATGCTGAACATCCCTAGAGTGGCTGATACGTGTATTACACTTATCAGCCGCTAGAGGGCAGCAGAGCGCAAGATCCGAAAAAAGACGACGCTGGAGCCCAAAAAATCTGAAAAAAGACGACGCTGGAGCCAGAAAAAGCCGAACGGGACGTCACGGAAGAAGCTGAAGACCCGACAAGAAGACGAGGACGCCGCGAACCCGGAAGACGCCGATCAGGACCCCGGGACAGGTGAGTAATGTACCAATACCTGCTCTGGACCCCTCAGCTACCTAGCATGGGGGGGGTTAACAACCCCCCATGCCGACAGGGAGAGATAGCCTGCTATAATACATAGCAGGCCATCTCCCCCGATCGGGACCCGGCCGGCCGCGGCGCCCTCTTAAAGGACCCGCGTACCGGTACGTCATGGGTCCTTAAGTGACAGTGATCCATGACGTACCGGTACGTCATGGGTCCTTAAGAGGTTAAAGTCTGTTTCTGGCTTTGGCTTCAGATCTTTGGCAGATTATCTGTCAGATAATCTTACTGTGTAAATGGACCCTTAGTCTCACCATGCATCCTAAGTGACTGCAATGTAATAGGACTGCTCAGTACAGTGACAGCCAGGGATGGGCAGCTCTTGCTGCTGCTCAAGGTTTAAAGGGGTTGTCCAGCGAAAATCTTTTTCTTTGAAATCAACTGCTGTCAGAAAGTTATATAGATTTGTAATTTACTTCTATTAAAAAATCTTAAGTCTTCCCATACTCATCAGCTGCTGTATGTCATGCAGGAAATGTTTTATTTTCAGTCTGACACAGTCCTCTCTGCTGACATCTCTGTCCGAGACAGGAACTGTACAGAGCAGGAGAGGTTTTCTATAGGGATTCTATAGGGATAGAAAGCCTCTCCTACTCTGGACAGTTACTGTCTCGGACAGAGGTGGCAGCAGAGAGCATTGTGTCAGACTGGAAAGAATACACTACGTTGATTTATAAAAAAAAAAATTTCCACCGGAGTACCCCCTTTAAGTTATCCATTACCTACAGGATAAGCAGATTGGTGGAGGTCTGACCACTGTGACCCTCACAAATGTTGGGGGCCTGATTGTCTCCAAAATGAATGGAGTGTACCACATGTGTACAGCCAACACTTGAAAAAATGTTTAGCAGTCCCATAGGGAATAACTGAAATGGTGGCTTTGTACACATGGATCCATACTGGGGACAAAAATGTCCCTGTTCTTGGGGTCAGTTGGGGCTCTTAGCAGTAATTAAAGGGGTTTTCCAGTGCTACAAAAACATGGCCACTTTCTTTCAGAGACAGCACCACTCATATCTCCAGTTCATGTGCGGTTTGCAATTAAGCTCCATTCACTTCAATGGAACTAAGCAGCAAAAACCCGCCCAAGCTGGAGACAAGATGTCTCTGGAAGAAAGTGGCCATGTTTTTGTAGCGCTGGATAACCCCTTTAAGAGCATAATCTAAATGACTGAACTGAACATATTCTGAATAGACACAACTTGTCTTTTATTTGTATAGAAACAGGTTTATGTATCATTCATTATATAAAAACATAAAAGACATACAAATCAATGTAATAAATAACCATCTGCATTCATCCCAATGCAAAGCTACAAGGCAAGGTCCTCCTAATTCATCCACACGTCGACTCTCCATAGCCGACATTTCAATGACTTTGGAAGTCTTTCCCATCGAGGACTCTACAGAAGGCTTTTAATGCCCTCCACTCTCTCCTGGTACAGGCGATGAAATGACTTGGCCAGGGCTCGAAATGGTTGATCAAAGTTTTCCAGCTCCTTCTGCAATACAGTAAATACCAGATGATTTATACAATCACTGCTTTCTGACTGACAGTAAACTATTAAAGAGGTTTTCTAGGACTTTCATATCCATGACCCATCCTTCCAGATCAAGCACCACACTTTATTATTTAGCAGTCACAGTGCCGCATATTTAGTTGTGGCTGTACTTGGTACTGCAGGTCAAGTACAGGAGGTCATGGCAATCAACTGAGGAATATGGCTGTTTAAAACAGCTGATCTGTGAATGTAATGTACCCCCATCTACACAGGGTAAATTTATATATATATATATATATATATATATATATATATATATATATATATATAATATACCCTGTGTAGATGGGGGTACATTACATTCACAGATCAGTCTTGTACACAGTCAGGAACAATTTGTAGTTCTGTTTTCTGCTTTATACATAAGATGTCATTACCGCTGAGGTCTCAAAATACACCAGTCCGTGGCTCGCTGCCCACTCCTCAGCCTGGATCTTCTCCACTACTCTACGGCCAGTTAGGTCTGTCTTATTTCCCACCAGAACTCCTGACAGGACGACAAATAATGAATTCAAAATGGGTGGTGACAAGTGGATTACAGTGAGAAAGTCATAAAAACTGGAGGAAAATACAAGGAGATGCCGAGAACAACCAATCAGATGACAGCTCTTATTTCTAACAGAAGCTTTAAAAGGGTACTCTCATAATCAAAGTTATTCTCTATCCTGAAAATAGGGGATAACTAGCAAATTGGTGGGGGTCTGGCCACTGGGACCGCTGGTAAAGAGACCATTGAATGGAATGGCAGCATGCATCCCTATGGGGTTCATGTCCATTGCCATGCTCTGTGCTTACAATGTTCAGAAGCCCCATAGAAAACAGGCCAATGCGTTATGTTGTGGAAAGCTAAGATAATAAATGTTAGAAGTGACCCCACCATCTGATTTACCTACCGGGTAGGTATGGGCTTGTGGTCTTCGATTTTACTCGTTGTAACCACCTGGTGCAGTTACTAAATGAAGTTTCGCATGTGACATCAAATACCAAGCAGAGGGCGCCAGGCTGATCCCACTGAGGAGAGAAAAGTGATATTCATCATTGAGGATGCCAGTGACCACCCTGATGCCTTGTGAGTCAATGAATGAAACGTATACCAGGTTCCCTTTAAAGTGACACTGTCACCCCCTTTTTGCATTCTGACATCTCTACACAGGTGTAAATGGTAAATTTTGCAGTTTTCATACCTTATTTTATATCATACGTCATGGTGCTTGTTCAAGTAAAAAGTGATCTTTTATCAACTGCAGATTGTACTAAGTGGCCGTCAATGGCACATAGGCCCGCCCCCTCGACACACATTGGTATGGGCTGACCTAGAGGGGGTGGAGCCTAGACCTTTAGGCCAGCCTGTTCAAATGGCTGTCAAGGGGGCGTGGCCTACGTGCCTATGACATCATGGAGGGCGGGTCAATGGTGGTGCTGTGGGCGGGGCTAAGTTCTTTCCAGTCTGACACAGTGTTCTCTGCTGCCACCTCTGTCCATGTCAGGAACTGTCCAGAGCAGGAAAGGTTTTCTATGGGGATTTGCTACTGCTATGGACAGTTCCTGACATGGACAAAGGTGGCAGCAGAGAGCACTGTGTCAGACTGGAATGAATACACCACTTCCTGCAGAACATACTTCAATAGAAGTATATTACAAATCTCTGGCATTTTCTGGTACCAGTTGATTTGAAAGAAACGTTTTTTTGGTGAACTACCCCTTTAAATAATGGTGGCCCTCGTGTGGTAACCCATAAACACAATCTCTTCTGCCTCCAGTCATATAACACACTCCTTGCTGGAAAGCTTGATATCTTTAAATAGAAGTTAATTACAAATCTATATAACTGTCTGACACCAGCTGATTTGAAAAAATTTAATAAAAATAAATAAATAAATAAATATCTACATTACCCCTTTAACTTATCAATTGTAAACCTTACTTACCTAGGGGGACATAAATATTGGTCATTCTCTTACCTACATCTCTTGGATGATGACACTGAGTGACCCCATCCTCTGTACAACATCTGCAGTAATGTCTAGCTGCGTACGTTTTTTACTCATACAGGGAACGGGGCTGACCGATGTGATAGATCCGCGATGTAATAATACGGAGCAGATATTCACATCGCTGACTACAGATGTTAATGAGACTGCCTGGTGTGTGTTCTTTTTAATATTAAATATTACAATTCCCGATAGGAAGCCGACATTTAGTAAATTCTTGACATTTACTGTTTTCGAACGCCTTTTTTTTTTTAACGTCACTTTGAAAATCTACAAATAACAAGTATTACAATTAAAGGGAAAATAACTTACCAATAACTCTGTCATCTCATGAAACATTGCCTTCCCAGGAGAATCGCACAGGAAGAGCTCCTACAAGCAAAGAATACAAAGTGAAGCCTGGTATACCTGAGTGGCTTAAAACATGGTTTTTGAAGCTGTTCAGTAATTAGATAAGATCTGGTGAGAGCGGACATGAGAGCGGCGGAGCGCTGAAGAGATCGCTACTACAAACAGCGACAGAGAAACTTTATAACAAATCCTGGTGGGGTCTACCCCATATTACTGCATCACACATGCTGAGTGAGTATACTAGTAAATACTGTACGCTGTCACTTACTGTACAAGACTGACTGTTAGTCAGGGGTTGTCTGGGGGCCTGAAATGCTTCCTACTGTCTTGCATGGCCACGTCTTATGCTTCTGGAAATTCTGAACAGCTACTTTATGTTGTGTAAGCTCTGGCGGCAAAAAAAGCTCCCTCCCAATTTCCCCATGTGTTGGTAACGTGCATAAAGGGGGTTGGTTGTCATTAAAGGGGTATTCTACTCATACATAACTTTTGATATGTTTTTGCCCATGGCGAGACTAACAATTCCTTCTATACTTGTTATTACCTATTCAGTCTCCTTTCCCCAGTTCTTAGCTGCCCCCTCCTCCCCCCTCCTTTTGGAGACGGCTGATGTAAACAAGTCCCTATCAGCAACTTTGTAATGCTGGGAGGGATAATCACAGCGAGTACATCAGCAACTTGACCTTAGATTAACCCTCCAAGCATTACAAATAAGTTACAATGTTGCAGATAAAGCCAGTCAGGGACCTATTTACAGCCTCCATCTCAGAAGGGAGGGGAAAGGAGGGGAGACGGAGGGGGAGAGAAAGGCCCACACACAGATTTTTGTGTCTTCAGCAAAAAGCAGCAACTGAGAATTGAGGAAAGAACACTGAATAGATAATAACAAGAATGGAAGAAATTGTTAGTCTCACCATGGGCAGCAACATATCAAAATTTATGTTTGAGTGGAGTATCCCTTTTAAAGCTACACTCCAATACAACCTTTATTATTTCACCTAGCCGGCATAAGGATGTGTGAACTGAAAGTAACTTTCTGAATGAAAGTGTAAGAGACGTTCATTGCGTCTCACAGAGTTATATTTAAGGGAATGTGTCATTAGAAGATGACCTATTGTTTAAATAAAGTTTTTATGTTAAACATATTTTTAATATTGGTGATGTTGGTGATATTTTTAACGTTGGTGATGTTTCTTCAAATTTTCTATTTACTATCTTTATTATAAAATTATCCTAAAATCATACAGTTTTCATTTTGGTCACTTGGCTTAAAACTTAGCTGAGACTTCCTGTTCTGTTCGTGATGATAAGGAGAAGGCTGCTGGAAAGTGATCTGTACAGCAATACAGTGAAAGGTGACACCAGTAGATAGAGGAGACAATAACATCTCTGCTTCCCCCTCCCTGCGGAATGGCCTTTCCACTGGTCACATACATTACTATGCATGCTCACAAATGTGTCCTATACAAACAATAGGGTCTAGAGATGTTCATTGTGTCTATTTCCATGAGCCTTGACGTAAAGCATGTCATTAAATATAATATAGTTGTCTCCATAATAATATACTTAAATAAAAGAAGAAAAAATAAATACAAAATATGGCTAGGTTCACACTATGTAACTGTGCGGCTGTATTTTTTATGCAGCTGTAAATGTGCGGATGAAACTACGGCCGTGGGAAAAAATAGACATGCGGCTGAAAACATACGGTCATTTACTTGGAAATCTGGTTCAACTAAAAATAACAAATAAAATCTTAAGAAAGTGATGCAAACACCTCTGGATGCATCTGGGAAAGCAGGGAAACAGTTTACATGAATTGCTATTACCGGGGTTTGCGATCCTCTGCACTAATGCCGATGTCTCTCATGGTTAATATATTGAATTAATAAAACACATTTTCGTTGTAATAAAGTCCCTTTCGTTGTTCAATAATTTAATTTTAACGAATCCATCATTTTGCAATTAAATATACTGTTAAAATAAATATATATATAAATAAATGTATATTTATATATATATATATATATTTATTTTTTGACAGTATATTTAATTGCACAATGATGGATTCGTTAGAATTAAATTATTGAACAACGAAACTGATTTTATTTCAACGAAAATGTGTTTTATTAATGAAATATTAATTAGTACAGGAAGCTCCATAAGCCGTTAATTCATATTGCCGGCAATAGAGCATTCTGTACTAATCATCACTTTACTTTAATGAAAACATCAAATGTTTCTTCTAATTATGTTATCACAATAGCATTATTAGAAGAAACATTTAGAATTATATGTGCGCTCAGCTGATTGGCTGATCGGCTGAGCGCACATATAATTAGCGGGTCCGCAGCACAGTGACTTCATTGTGCTGCGGACCAGCGAAGAGGACACATCGGGGTGAGTATAGAGCTCTCCCCACCCCCTCCCCAGCACTGCGCCCCTCCCAGCAAGGAAGGGGGGTCACTTAACCCCTTCCTTGCTGGGGTGGGTGCAGTCTGACATCAGTCTGGCCCCCAAGGGGTTAAGGGGGATGCAATACATCCTCCCTTAACCCCTTGGGGGCCAGACTGTAAGCAGCGATCTGTAAAGATGCTGCATACTGTAAGGTGCACAACACCGCTCACAATGATGGGTGTTGTGCTCCTGTTTGTGTGTTTTCTGTGTGTTTCTCCCTTTTGTTTTTCAGATATCGGTATCCTGGGGATTACGTCGGATTCCGTGGACTACGTCGATGACCAGCGGTTGTTTTTTTTTTGTTTTTTTTTTTAATAAAATGGTCAATGAGGGGTGTGGGGGTGTTTTTATTTGAATAAAAAATTTTTTTAACTTGAGTCTTGTCTTTATTTCTTTACTTTATAGACTTAGTAGTGGAAGCCGTCTAATAGACGGAATCCATTACTAAGTTGGGGCCTAGTGTTCGCCGGTATAAAATGGCTAACACTAACCCCCTATTATTACCCCAGTACCCAATGCCACCAGGGGTACTGGGAAGAGCCGGGTGCCAGTGGTCCCGGAGCGTCAAAATTGGCGCTCCTGGACCGGGCGGCAGCAGGCTGGTAAGATTTAGGCTGGGGAGGGCCTAAACCAATGGCTCTTCCCACCCTGGTGTTACCAGGCTGCTGTCGTTTGGTTTTTAACCCGGCTGGTTATAAAAATAGGGGGGGGACCCTATGCGGTTTTATTTTTAAAATAAATAAATAATTTAAAAAAAACGCATAGGGTCCCCCCTATTTTTATAACCAGCCGGGTTAAAACCCAAACGACAGCAGCCTGGTAACACCAGGGTGGGAAGAGCCGTTGGTTTAGGCCCTCCCCAGCCTAAATCTTACCAGCCTGCTGCCGCCCGGTCCAGGAGCGCCAATTTTGACGCTCCGGGACCACTGGCACCCGGCTCTTCCCAGTACCCCTGGTGGCATTGGGTACTGGGGTAATAATAGGGGGTTAGTGTTAGCCATTTTATACCGGCTAACACTAGGCCCCAACTTAGTAATGGATTCCGTCTATTAGACGGCTCCCACTACTAAGTCTATAAAGTAAAGAAATAAAGACAAGACACAAGTTAAAAAATTTTTTTATTCAAATAAAAACACCCCCACACCCCTCATTGACCATTTTATTAAAAAAACAAAACAACCGCTGGTCATTGACGTAGTCCACGGAATCCGACGTAATCCCCAGGATACCGATATCTGAAAAACAAAAAGGGAGAAACACACAAAAAACACACAAACAGGAGCACAACACCCATCATTGTGAGCGGTGTTGTGCACCTTACAGTATGCAGCATCTTTACAGATCGCTTACAGTCTGGCCCCCAAGGGGTTAAGGGAGGATGTATTGCATCCCCCTTAACCCCTTGGGGGCCAGACTGATGTCAGACTGCACCCATCCCAGCAAGGAAGGGGTTAAGTGACCCCCCCCTTCCTTGCTGGGAGGGGTGCAGTGCTGGGGAGGGGGTGGGGAGAGCTCTATACTCACCACGATGTGTCCTCTTCGCTGGTCCGCAGCACAATGAAGTCACTGTACTGCGGACCGGCTAATTATATGTGCGCTCAGCCGAACAGCCAATCAGCTGAGCGCACATATAATTCTAAATGTTTCTTCTAATAATGCTATTTTGATAACATAATTAGAAGAAACATTTGATGTTTTAATTAAAGTGATGATTAGTACAGAATGCTCTATTGCCGGCATATGAATTAACGGCTTATAGAGCTTCCTGTACTAATTAATATTTAATTAATAAAACACATTTTCGTTGAAATAAAATCAGTTTCGTTGTTTAATAATTTAATTCTAACAAATCCATCATTGTGCAATTAAATATACTGTCAAAAAATAAATATATATAAATATACATTTATTTATATATATATATTTATTTTAACAGTATATTTAATTGCAAAACGATGGATTCGTTAGAATTAAATTATTGAACAACGAAAGGGACTTTATTACAAAGAAAATGTGTTTTATTAATTTAATATATTAACTATTAGAGGCATCGGCATTTGGCATCATTGCCGGATATTTTTGAAGTACTCCGTACGGACCGCCTGTCAATCCACGGCCGCATTTCCAGCCGCAAACAATGGTCTTGTTCATTTTTTACGGGTCCGTTTACGATAGGGCCGTAGATTCATACATAGTGTGCACTGTGCAGCTGTATATCCTATACTTTCCAGCGTACGCATGAACCACCAAAAATACCGCCGCACAATTACAGCCGCAAATACAGCTGCACAGTTACATAGTGTGAACCTAGCCTGAACATGTATCTGTATCTGGCTCTGATCAGTACAATGAAATCTAGATGATACATCCTCTTTAAGCTTCAAGAAAGTGACCTCTGGTCCAACCGCAGACTCCAGTGTGAATTGTTAAACACCTACACAATTACCAACCACCATACAATAAATCATGATGGTTTGAACACTCTGACTAATTTATTGTATGGTGGGTGATCATTTTGTAGTTAAAGGGGTTATCCAGCGCTACAAAAACATGGCCACTTTTCCCCCTCTCTTGTCTTCAGATTGGGTGGGGTTTAAAACTTAGTTCCATTAAAGTAAATGGAGCTTAAAGAGGATGTACCTGATGGATACCTGGATAACCCCTTTAAGCGCAGTGCAATTGATTGGTCACACTGGGGTGCAGCAGGAATCAGGAAATGAAGAGACCAGTAAAGGCCCTCATACACCTCCAATAACTGATGGCTGAACGATTGTTTGGCCGTCAGTTATATCGCCCGCCTGTCCTCCCCATACACAGAAATGTTCAGTACAGTGGAGCATTCTTTGTTCTCTATGGGGAGGGGTAAGCTGCAGCAGAAAACTCTTGCTGTGGCTTATCTCTCTTAACATAGGGGTCGGCCGTGATTTTCCATCATGCCGACTCCTATCACCACCGACTTGATCTGTCAGTGTTTGTTCTAGATGGCCCAATACACCTTATACAGGCGTCTGAATCCGCTGGGAGTGGCAAGTTCAGGACCTTAAGGGGGGGTGGGGGGAGCCGATTAGGGATTGTAGTTTTCCAACAGGTGTAGGGCCACAGGTTTGACGCCCGTCTATCTATCTTTTTTTATACCCATCTAATGTCTATCTTTTATTATAGCTAACATTTATCTCTCTCTTTCGTATCTATCTACCTATCTATCTACCTATCTATATATCTATCTATCCATCATAAAGGTTCCTTTGATTTTTCAATTATTTCCATTTGCAGTAATGAGTAGTTCTGTGTGCCGGATGACTGACATTAGACCCTGTATTGTTATATATAGACGTCTTCACACCCAGGGGATGGGATGGCAGTTCTTAACCATTCTTTGAAGCTGCTGGGGTCAGTAATGCAATATGTGAATGGGAATTCCTGAATTCCCATTTACTAACAATGCCCATCTGCCTGCAAAGGTAAAACACTGCCGTGGCAAAATCACCAGGAAGACATTAGTGTGTACAGAATCCCGTTCAGATGTTGATCTGATACAAAAGTGCAGATGCATATTTGTCTGGCTATCCCGGTTAGTAGGATCTGCCGGGGTCCGGATTGTGCTGATGAATTGAACTTGTCTCCGATCCCCTGATTAATTGACTTGTTTCCCGAGTGTTAAGGATTAGCTGTCCTGCACAAGAACTGAGCACTCACCACATTTAGGGATAATTTATCTAGCGCTCCTGTAAGAAAGCTAGGTTTTCATATGCCTATGATTTATGTAGATGTAAGCAAGTGTAACTATGCTTTGAGACCCTGTACAATTTACTCTTTTCTGCAATTCTCCCTCTGTATATCATCCCTGTTTATGATGCGATGCTTAATGCCACATATACTACTTTCCGTACAAAAAGGAGATGCAATGTATCAGACTAATGCAAGCAAAGCTTTACGAGTCAACTCAAAGGATATATTGGGGAAGGACAGAAATAGCTGGGTATAGGAGAGCTCTCAGTAGCCATAACTTTCTAACTAACATACATGGCATCACAACCTAGCAAACTGGGCACTGCCAATCACCTGCCCAATACCATCCCTACAGTGAGGAGGAAACAAGGCACTGGGTCTTGTGGTAAGCTTTAGGGAAAATCTGAATTAGAGTGCTCTGGACCTCAGACTGGGCGGAAAGTCAAAAAACACATAGCAAAGACAACACAGGAGCAACTTAGGGACAGCTCTGTGATTGTCCTTGGGTGTCCCTGCTGGGAAGACCTGATAATAGCTCCAACGATGATCCCAATCCAATCTGACAGAACTGGAGAGGATCTGTGGAGAAGAACGTCAGAAAATCCCCAAATCAGGGTGTGTAAATCTTGTGGTCTCATACCCAAGAAGACTGGAGGCCGAAATCACTGCCAAAGGTGTTTCAACTAACAATTGAGTAAAGAAGACTTATGGCAATGTAAGGTTTTAACTTTTCTAAGATTTTTAACATTTTCTGCCATTTAGAAAGATTTCTACCATTTCAAATTTTGTAAATCTAATTAACGAGACCAATGACTGCAGTGCCAGACTACACGCACTCCGTTGTGCCCCTTTAAGGGAGTGCCTAAAACCAATAATAAAGGGTGACTTAGGTCATGTAAGAAATTTGCGATAAATGACCACCATTATGTTTTTTCAAAT
Source organism: Dendropsophus ebraccatus (assembly GCF_027789765.1). Classification (NCBI taxonomy): domain Eukaryota; kingdom Metazoa; phylum Chordata; class Amphibia; order Anura; family Hylidae; genus Dendropsophus; species Dendropsophus ebraccatus. The sequence goes on along the minus strand of NC_091457.1, from coordinate 138,372,393 downwards.
CGCCTGGAAACATTGAGATTTTATTCTTAAAGTGTCACTGCCGTTTGAATTTTTTTTGAAGAAATCAATAGTACAGGCAAGTGGGTTTAATAGACGAAAAATGCATTTTTATCATAAAAAAGCAGTTTGAAGCTCTCATTAGCGGAGGGGTTAAGGGAGATGAGGTACCAAAACAGGACACAAAGAGTTAATTTACAGTTACATCACAGGGCTATCTCCTCTGAAGTCAGCACTGACCTCTCTGACCTCTGAATACTAGCTTTCACACAGGTCCTGCTGTGTAATCCTTTGTTCTCTGCTCTCTGCTGGCGACTAATCTCCCGCCTCCCCCCTCCTCTCTCTTTAGATTACACAGCGCTTGACTGATGTAAAAGAGTCGAGATTTCCTGATAATGAGCAGTGGATGAGAGAGAGGAGGGAGGGGGGAGACCTAGGGAAAGTCTTTTTGAATGCAGATAATGGCATATTTGCCTAATAAACCCAATTACAAAGTTTCTTAAAATCGCCTGTACTACTGATTTCTGCAAAAAGAAAAATACGACAGTGACACTTTAAGGGCCTCAACAAAGGGAATAGTAAACACATAAAATAAACAGGACCCTGAAGCTACAATGTCAGACATGACACAAAGATGACGAGAAAGAAAAAAAAAATCTGATGCCGCCTTAGTATGTCTCACAACCTACATAGCAGCTGTGCCTACAACATCACCTTTAACAATCTTCTGCCAGGTCTGTGTGGAGACAGTTCTTTAGCAATGTCACGTTAGGGAATTGCAATTTATGCAGGTCTCAGTTTAATGTGTCACCTTCCTTAAGGCACAGGTAGCATATACAGGTCTTATCTGACAACAGAGGAAGGAAAGGTCTGACCATTCACCTTAGCCCTGGGCTTCCCTATGTTCTGCCAGCACATACATGCTGCGATGCCACAGGCAGAATATAGGCTGACCTAAGACAACAGCACAAGGGCTAAACACTACTCACCTCTAATACTGGATACTGCTCCCACTAACAAAACCAATCACCACAAGGAGGAATCATAATGCTATACATTACATGGAAACTGCTAACAGAAAAGTGTATATTCACTTAAAGGGATTCTGTTGCCTAGATTATCTTTTAATACTGAAACATTTTCTTTTTTCCCCCAAAACATTTCCTTTTTTTGTGTATATTGTTATGGGGGCAGTCATCTTGCCTGAGCTGTTTTTAACAGCATTTAGTGACATGCTTTACAGCAAGACTCATGGACATAGACGACACCAGACAGGACTTGTCGACTTAAAATGAATGTGGAACACTTCAGCAGCCTCTTCTTATCACCACGGACACAGAACAGGAAGTTTAAGCTTAGTTTTAGCCCCAGTGGTGAGAATGAAAACTGCAAGGTTCCAGGATCATTTTATAATAGATAGTAAAATGGAAAATTAGAAGAAAAGTCACTAAAAATGCCTAAAAAATAGGTTTACCATAATAACTTGATTTAGACAATAGATTATTTTCTGATGGCACATTCCCTTTAAGGCACCATTACAATGTATTGTGCCATCTATACTTCAGAGTAGAAGCACAAATTAATGGGCGATTCACCATATGACTAAGTCATTTTTGGAAATCATCCAATGGTCCTCAAATTAGTAAAAACATTCATGCTTAGGAAATGTTAATGGTGACACCAAGACAGGAAAGTATATACAAGCTCACCACACTATCCCCCGTATCTGGAATCTGCACCGTTTTCGTTATGACATCCATAGTCGTTGTCTGTTGAGAGAAGAAATCCCCATCAGTCTGAGCAGTATATGAACGTGGCTTCTTATCTAGATGCCAGAATGTAGAAAATGGTTTTATTCACTGATGCAGGGCATTGAGGTGCTGAGGGCTGGAATACCTTCTTGCTCCCCCTCCCACCACTGTCCCTGCTTGATTGACAGGCCCACCCGGCTTCTAAATCTGGTTCCTGTGCTGTGCATACAAATTAAGTACAGGTGCGAGACTTGGGCTCAGCGTCCAGCTAAATGTCCATCGAGCAGGGTAAGGGATGGGAAAGGGCTTTACAGCTCTCAGCACTTAAGCAGCTTGGGAACACCACTTTTACACTTTGTACCAGAGAATAAAAGAATTTTTCTATATTCTGGAAGTAAAGACGGATATATGAAAGGTACCATGTGTCTCCTTACCCTAACAGCTATCTAACAGAATCAGCAGTTTGGAATATGAATTGCAGCTGACAGAATCACTTTAAAGGAAGCTTCACACAGGACGGATCGCAGCGGAAATCTCGCTGCCAGCCAATCAGTGCGCTGCTCAGCCGCAGCCGTATGAAAGATCCATGAGTATGAGTATGTATTCACAAGCAACTGCCAGGCCCTTAGATCGTAGCGGATCTCGCTGTGTGAAGCTGCACTAAGGAGGTCATTCGGGGAGACCAATTCTATTTAACCTGAAAAGTATGTGGTTTATAGTTGATTCTAATGGTGACACGTCATAGAGGAGCGGGGGTTTCCTCCCATTGGGGGCAGGCCGCCCACCTCCAGTGCTTCATCCCCGGCTGGTACCTGGGCAAAGAAGGGGCGCCATATGCGGGAAGCGGGCCGCGTTGTTCTATCCATGTGCAAAACTTTAAACGAATGTACTGATGGTAAGCAGGAACCCTGGCATTTGTACCATGTCACCGAACTAGTATTAGGGGAGCCATCAAAAGCAATACACTGAAATATAGTAGTAGGTTCCCTAGGGGACTAAAAAAAAAATAATTAAGCAGAAAAAGTTTTTACCAACTTTCAAATAATATCAGACAATTAAAAAAATGTGAAAAGTGAATAATATAAAAAATATATATAGTGTTCATCAGGTGCCCCCTCAGTCAGTGACTGGCCATGATGGGTCAACGCCTCACAGGAGCCAGTGGTGAGTGACTAGTGGTGGTAGCCCTTGAACTGGCAGTGGTGTGGGATGAGGGTGGATGAGTATGTTGTCTTTTTGATTTGTTTAGCACCCTGACTTGCTTTTAGCATTTTTCTGGAGGTGAAATACCTCTTAGGTATAAGTACACAGGCCAATACTAGGAGGAGACAACCCTACTCTAAGGATCAGTCAGACCATCCACTGATCATGTATTAAACAATGATATTTATCCTGGCTCAAGAACTATAAAATTTGGGTTGAAATTAGTAAAGAAAATTTTTTTCGCATAATGTATGCCTGATTATTGGCAAACTGTTTGGCAAACTACAAGGCTCCACCACAGCCTCCACATAGGTTCTCATCATCATCCAGAATTCTCAGACTGGATAATAAATCTACATGGAATGCTTTATAATTAGAAATAATTCCAATCCTGGCTCCTGAGGAGGTAAGTGCAATATTTAAGGGGATGTCCTTCTCATACCATACTGTAGTTCTTCGGGAAGTGGCTTCCATCACTACGGAACAGCTGGATTAGTGTACTCTTCCCCACGGTTGAGTCGCCTGTACAAGTAGAAAGCATAAAACAGTCACTTTGTCCCATTTATCACAGGCAAAAAAAATCAAGAGATTCAATGCTGAACGAATAATACAGAATAATACAGTGATTCCCCTATTCACTACAGTGCACAGTGTTATGCTGATGGCTATATCCACTTTCAATATAGTTTATTTTTTTACAGTCTCTACAGATGTAAAATGAGTATCTACAGATCTATGTGTCTCCATGGTAACAGACTACAAAACAGCTCTGTGAAGTCTGAACCGGCAGACACTGCCCCCTACATTTTGTCAACTTACATTTGATAGGTACCATGTTTACCCGAAAATAATACAGTATAGTACAGTTTTATTTTTCCATGAAGAATTCACGTGTCACATGCACAGCAGGGACAGAGCGTAAAGTATGGCAGCTTCTGCACACTAGGGGAGCTCACCACAGCACACTTGTACAGCACAGCAGGGACAGCGTACGGTATGGTAGCAGGCCACGGGAAAACAGCAGGCCGTGTACAGCTCTATATTTGGCGGCAGGGAACAACAGGGATGGTGACAGGTGATGGGCCTCTTGATGCCTTGTCTGCACATTTACAAGTGGCGGCTGCAGAAGGGAACATGGGGGTTGGCGGAAGGTGATGGTCTTCATGTCCTGCATGCAGCTGCTCTGCAACGGACAACGGCAGCGGACTAAAAAGAATCACAGCTGCATGCCCTGATGTTCTGTTTGGCGGGCATGCTTCCAAACAAAAACTTGGCTACTTTCGGGGGGAGGTCTTATATTTAGCAATTCAGCAAAATCTACTAAAATCTACTAGGCCTTATTCTCGGGGAAACAGGGTATATAAGATGGTAATGAGTATATCAGTACAATACCCTGAAAGCACTTCTTACATTGCATTGCAGCCAGAACACCTACTTTCATGTAAATGTTAATCTTCATAAGGCCTAAAAGTACTTCAGAGTGATTTAAGACATTTAACGTAGAAAACTAATTCCTGGGAGTGATTAGGTGATATGTGGGAACAGCGAGTGAGAGACAGGCGAGCGTGGGAATCGGCCCGCTAAGCTTGTCACTTGCTAATTGTACAGATTTTGCAATTCCTACCCCACTACTCTGTATGCAGCGCTCGTACCACAAAGACATCTATAGAATCTGGAGAGTCGCCTCATATTCACAAACTAAGTGCATTGGTTAGCGAATCCATACGTGACCAATGCTTAAAGGGACAATCCAGAGAAAAAAAAAAACTGGTGTCAGAAAGTTAGACAGATTCATAAATTACTTCTGTTTAAAAATCAGAGGCCTTCTAGTACTTATCAGCTGCTGTATGTCCTTCAGGAAGTGGTGTATTCTTTCCAGTCTGACACAGTGCTCTCTGCTGCCACCTCTTTCCGAGGCAGGAGCTGTCCAGAGCAGTAGCAAATCCCCATAGAAAACCTCTCCTGCTCTGGACAGTTCATGACAGGAACAGAGGTGGCAGCAGAGAGCATTGTGCCATACTGGAAAGAATACACCACTTTCTGCAGGACATACAGCAGCTGATAAGGATGGGAAGACTTGAGATTTTTCACTAGAAGTAAATTAGAATTCTGAAATTTGATTTCTGAAACTAGTTGATTTGAAAATAAAATATATATATTTTTGTCGGTGTACCCCTTTAAATGCTATGGACAGCTATGTCTTTATTCTTGCTTTGTACTTGAGACGCTGACAGCATGGTGTCTTCCATGGGTAGGAGAGGAAGTTCTCTTCTCCATTCTCTCCACTTGATATTCTATGGGGGGAGATTTATCAAACATGGTGTAAAGTAAAACTGGCTCAGTTGCCCCTAGCAACCAATCAGATTCCACCTTTCATTCCTCACAGACTCTTTGGAAAATGAAAGGTGGAATCTGATTGGTTCCTAGGGGCAACTGAGACAGTTTCACTTTACACCATGTTTGATAAATCTCCCCCCCATATGTCCAATCCTGAGAACGTCCAGACACAGTAACATACAGACGTCTGGCTGATACCGGCCGCTCTTCTTCATAACCAATGTAGTTTATTTGTTTCCATTTCTTCCATTCCAACTAAATAAAATCTTATATTTCCCTTATATGATACCTCGAATTAGGGAATGTAACACCGAATATTCACTGTAAGGCGGAACCTACGGCTCCTGAACCTTCTTGAAGGAGAAAGCGAGGCAAATCTTAGGTCTGCTGCTCGATTCTCTTTCTTTCCCAATAAAGGTCTCTCTGGTTCCTTAATACAAGAGCAATAAACTCTTCGGGGGTCTGTAATTACGGAGAGTAATTCTGCCGCTCTCTTGTCTGTTTAAAGGTACTCAGAGCTCGATTTCTCAAGACGTGCAATTTCTTTAGCGGTGTAATCATGTGCCCTGCAGTGTGGTATTGTGCGCTGTATATACAATATGATAATGTGTATAATCAAAGAGCGGCTACACAACGCTGCCACTTTCTCGGCCACTTTAGACCAATAAGTAGTTGTGATTTGGTGTCATATAAACAGAATGGCCGGACTATGGCGGCTCTGGCTTTCTCCTCAGGTACAGGTATCATGCAGGTACTAGAAATCCCAGATGTCAGCGCCAACTGCGTAATTGCAAAGCAGGTTACAGGAGATTATACGGAAAGAGGCTACGAGGTAAGATCAGACTATGTAAACAGATACAGTGCAGGATCATGTAATATGTCAAGGACTGGTTATATTATATAACACCTAGCGGATGAGGGCACTGCCATACAAGCAACTTGTAAAAACCTCTATTTAAAAATATCAAGTATTCCAGTACTTATCAGCTGCTGTATGTCCTGCAGGAAGTGGTGTATTTATTCCAGTCTGACACAGTGCTCTCTGCTGCCACCTCTGTCCGTGTCAGGAATTGCCCAGAGCAGTAGCAAATCCCCATAGAAAACCTCTGCTGCTCTGGACAGTTCCTGACACGGACAGAGGTGGCAGCAGAGAGCACTGTTTTAGGCCGGGTTCACACTACGTAAAAAAACACGGCCGTATTTCATAACAACGGCCCTATTTGCACAAACAACGGCCGTTATTTACAAAATAACGGCAGTTGTTTGCGCAAATACGGCCGTTGTTATAAAATACGGCCGTGTTTTTACGTAGTGTGAATACACCTCTTCCTGTGGGGCATACAGCAGCTGAAAAGTACTGGAAGACGTGAGATTTAAAAAAAAAAAAAAAAAAATAGAACTACTTTAGAAATCTGTAACTTTCTGACAATTTTAGTCTCCGGAATTCCCCCAAAATGGAACGTGTCATCAGAAAATGTTGTTTTGTTTAAATAAAGTTTCATGTTAAATATATTTTAAAATCCTTTTTGGTGTTTTATTTTCTACTTTTCTATTTTATAATCTTTATTCTAAAATAATCTCGGAATCTTGCAGTTTTCAACTGAGACTTCCTGTTCTGTCTGGGATGATAAGGAGGAGCAATCTTTACAGCCATATGCGAGACCAGTAGATAGATAGCACCAGTATACGGCAACAGAAGCTCCCTGTGAAATTACCTCTTCTAAGGTCACAGAGTATGATCAGTAGAGATGAGCGAATCTCAAGCATGCTGGGGTTGATCCCACCCCGAACAATCTGCATTTGATTACCTGTGGCTAAAGAAGTTGGATGCAGCCCTAGGGAGTCCTATGGCTGTATCCATGTTTTACAGGAGGCCTTAGGGCTGCATCCAACTTCTTCAGCCACTGGTAATTAAATGCAGACTGTTCAGTGTTGGATCAAACCCAGAGTGCTTGAGATTCGCTCATCTCTACTGAGAAGTAATGTTTCATGTTCATCTCAAGGGGACAGGTCCTGTCTGTTGTTGTCTATGTCCATGAGGTTTGCTGTAAAGCATAATACTAAATGCTGTTAAAAACAACTCAGGCAATATGGCAGTGTCCATAAATGTGATCTCTCAGGTATCTGTCTGCATTAGTCAGAGCCCAAACGGCAAGCTGTAACACTTCCTCCCATCCCATCATCCTGCATGGAATCCTTTTTTTTTTTGTCAATAAAAAGTTAATGGCAGCAGGACCCGCACCCTGTTTAAAAGTTCCCCTTTAAATGGTTGCTAATGTTGTGGCTTTCCGCTCTTTGTTAGGTATTGCAGCGTTGAACCTGTGTATTGTGTTCTCCTTTGTTCTGTAGAGAAGTACACTTACACAACATATTCCCAGCAGAATCCTTTTTATTGTCCCTACTACATCAATAAGTAACGGACTGTGAACTGGACCGAATGCCGTTCTCTGCATCAGAAACAAGATGCAAAGACTTGATGTGAATAGGGCCCTTACTGTGCTGGAAAAAAAAAATAATAAAGGGGAATGTGTCACTAGGTTTATTCCACCTTAAATGTTGGCAGCATAAACTAGTGACAGAAATGCAGAACAGATCGGTATATTACTAACATTGTTTTGTCCAGCCGTTCTCCTAATATGCAGGAGAATAGGATTCTTGTCAATCCCCTCCCCCGCCCTCCAGTTGGTGATTGACAGTTGACTGCCTATACACAGCATAGATGGATAACTGCCAATCAGAAGCTGGTGGGTGGAGTTTTCTGCTTCTCATGAATATTGAGGACTACTGACCACACACACATAATGGACAGGACTACTTATTGTCCATGTTATTCAGGAGGATATCTCTGGATCAGCTGCACAGAACAATGTAAGTGATACATCATTCTGTTCAGCTTCTCTGTCACTAGTTTATGTTACCCTAAGATAGGACAGCAGAAACCTACTGAGAGAGTCTCTTTAAATAACCATGCAAAATATGATGGGCATTTTTATTTTTTTATGTATATTGAGGAAAACAATCCTATTCTATTATTATTATTATTCCTACTTTCCATGCTCCCCCAGGGTCCTCCTGTCACGTATTTGGTTGTCCCACTGATTGCTCTAAGTACAATCTACAAGACGGGCTCTGCAGTGACAACCAGCTCAGCCAATCACTGATCGAGGCAGGACTGTGCTTCAGCATGTGATTGGCTGAGCGAGCTGTTACTGCTGAGCCTGTCGAGAAGTGGTGGCGGGAGTGTTTAGAGGGGATACCACAGGAGAACCGGGGGGGGGGGGGGAGCAAGCTAGGTGGGAATTTTTTTTTTATTTTTTATGCAGACCTAGAAATATACCAAGTGGGTAAGTACGTCTGGTTTATTGCGTTATGCCAGGGGGATTTTGTAAGAAAAGTTTAAAGGGATAATCCGGTGAAAAGCTTTCTCCCAGTAATTGAAACACATTACACAGTTAAATAACTTCATCACCTATCTGCCCCCCTTCCTGTTACCCTTACTGTTATATGGCGGCCATCCACTCAGTTTCCCCATTGTGTGAACAGAGCCTTTCTGTGTTTTTAATCCACTCCTGGTTTTGGTTGCAATATGAGGACCACAATACTGACTGAAATATACGTAGTGTGAACATAGCCTTATGCTGTAAAGATCACTTTCCAGCAGCCTCTAGCTTATCATCACAGACAGAAAGAAGGCCTCATCTTAGTTTTAGCCCCAGTGGTGAGAATGAAATCTATCAGGATTATTTTATAATATAGATAGAAAAATGGAAAATTAGAAAAGAAATCACCAAAAATCCTTAAAAAAATGTTTAACATTAAAACATTATTTAAACACGTGATTTTCTGATTAAACATTCCCTTTTAACCCCTTCAAGACCAAGTCTATTTGGGCCTTAATGACCAGGCTCATTTTTCAAAATCTGACCTGTCTCACTTTATGTGCTTATAGCTCAGTGATGCTTTAACGTATGCTAGCGATTCTGAGATAGTTTTTTTTTGTCACATATGGCACTTTAAATAAGTGGCAAAATTTAGTCACTACTTTGTGTGTTTTTTGTGAAAAACATCAAAATATCATGAAAAATTAAAAAAATTAGCATTTTATGAACTTTGAAATTTTCTGCTTCTAAAAAAAGAAAGTCGTATCACATAAATTAGTTACTAAGTCACATTACCGATATGTCCTCTTTATTGTGGCTTCATTTCATAAACATATTTTACTTTTTTAGGGTGTTACAGGACTTAGAAATTTATCAGCAAATTACCACATTTTCGTGAAAGTTTCCAAAACTGATTTTTTTAGGGACCAGTTTTTTAAGTTGATTTAGGAGGCTTGTATACTGGAAACCCCCATAAGTGACCCCATTTTGGAAACTAGACACCTTAAAGAATTAATCTAGGGGTATACTGAGCATTTTAACCCTACATGGGCTGGAGGAAAGTATTCACCATTAGGCCGTAAAAAATTGAAAAATTAAAATTTTCCAATAATATATACGTTTAGATTAAAGTTTCTCATTTTCAAAAGGAACATGAGAGAAAAAGCACCCCAACAGTTGTAACGCAGGTTCTCTTAAGTACAACGGTACCCCATATGTGGGCGTAAACCACTGTATGGGCACACAGCAGGGCTCAGAAGGAAGGGAGCGCCAATTAGCTTTTCCATTGCAGATTTTGCTGAAGAAGTTTATGAGCGCCAGGTGCGTTTGCAGAGCCCCTGTAGTGTCAGCAGAGAGAGAAACCCCCATGAGTCACCCCATTTTGGAAAGTACACCCCTCAAAGAATTCATCTTGGGGTAGGATGAGCATTTTGACCCCACAGGTGTTAGAGGAAAGTATTCAAAATTAGACAGTAAAAATGAAAAACTCGAATTTTTCCAATAATATGTTCGTTTAGTTTGAAATTTCTCAATTTCACGAGGAACAAGAGAAAAAAAAGTACCCCAAAATTTGTAACGCAGGTTCTTCTGAGTAAAAAGGTACCCCATATGTGGGCATAAACCGCTGCATGGGCACACAGCGGGGCTAAGAAGGAAAGGAGCGCCAATTAGCTTTTTCAATGCAGATTTTGCTGAAGAAGTTTCTGAGCGCCAGGTGCGTTTGCAGTGCCCCTGTAGTGCCAGCGGAGTAAAATCTCGCCATAAGTCACCCCATTTTGGAAAGTGCACCCCTCAAAGAATTCATTTTGGGGTGTGGTGAGCATTTTGACCCCACAGGTATTAGAGGAAAGTATTCAAAAGTAGACAGTAAAAGTGAAAAACTCAAATTTTTCCAATAATATGTTCCTTTAGTTTGAAATTTCTCAATTTGACGAGGAACAGGGGAGAAAATTCACCCCAATATATGTAACGCAGGTTCTCCTGAGTAGAACGGTACCACATATGTGGGCATAAACCACTGTATGGGCACACAGCCGGACTTAGAAGGGAAGGAGCGCCAATTAGCATTTTCCGTGCAGATTTTTCTGAAGAAGTTTCTGAGCGCCGGGTGCGTTTGCAGCGCCCCTGTAATGTCTACAGAATAGAACCCCCCCAAAAGTCACCCCATTTTGGAAAGTACACCCCTTAAAGAATTCATCTTGGGGTAGAATGAGCATTTTGACCCCACAGGTATTAGAGGAAAAGATTCAAAATTGGCCAGTAATAATGAAAAACTCGATTTTTTTCCAATAATATGTTGGTTTAGTTTGAAATTTCTAAATTTCACAAGGAACAGGAGAAAAAAAATGTACCCCAAAATCTGTAACGCAGGTTCTCCTGAGTAGAAAAGTACCCCATATGTGGGTATAAACCACTGTATGGGCACACAGGGAAGGAGTGCCAATTTGCTGGAGCAAAACCGCAGCTAGTAATAGTTATTAGAATAGTGCAGTTACTAAAATAAAATAAAAAAAATTAGATTACAGGTAATGTGGGGTGGTTACGGACAGTCTGGGGTGGTTACGGGTAATCTGGAGGTGGTTACGGTCAACATGGGGTGGTCACGGGCAACCTGCTGTGGTTACAGCAACCTGGGGTAGTTACAGGCAACCTGGGGTGGTTAGAGGCAACCTGGGGTGGTTACAAGAAACTTGGGTTAGTTACAGGCAACCTGGGGTGGTTACGGGCAACGCGGGGTGGATACGGACAACCTGCTGTGGTTACAGACAATCTAGGGCGGTTACAGGCAACCTGCTGTGGTTACAGACAATCTAGGGTGGTTACAGGCAACCTGCTGTGGTTACAGGAAACATGGGGTGGTTACGGGCAATGTGGGGTGGTTACGGACAATCTGGGGTGGTTACAGACAATCTGGGGTGGTTACAGACAATCTGGGGTGGTTAGAGGCAACCTGGGGTGGTTACAAGAAACTTGGGTTAGTTACAGGAAACCTGGGGTGGTTAGAGGCAACCTGGGCTGGTTACGGGCAGCGTGGGGTGGATACGGACAACCTGCTGTGGTTACGGGAAACGTGGGGTGGTTACGGATAAACTGAAGTCCTTATAGGTAATCTGCGGTGGGTACCTGTAATCTGGCGTGGTTACGGGCAATCTGGAGGGGGTCATTGGCAATTTGGATTGGTTAGAGGCAAGGTGCGGTGGTCAGTGGCAAGGTGCGGTGGTCAGAGGCAAGGTGCGGTGGTCAGTGGCAAGGCGCGGTGGTCAGTGGCAAGGCGCGGTGGTCAGTGGCAAGGCGCGGTGGTCAGTGGCAAGGCGCGGTGGTCAGTGGCAAGGCGCGGTGGTCAGTGGCAAGGCGCGGTGGTCAGTGGCAAGGAGCGGTGGTCAGTGGCAAGGCGCGGTCGTCAGTGGCAAGGCACGGTGGTCAGTGGCAAGGCGCGGTGGTCAGAGGCAACCTGCGGTGGTCAGAGGCAACCTGCGGTGGTCAGAGGCAACCTGCGGTGGTCAGAGGCAAACTGGGGGGTTACATGTAATCTGGCATGATTACGGGCAAGCTGGGGTGGTTATGCGCAACCTGCAGTGGTTACAGACAATCTTGGATTGTTACGGATAAACTGAAGTTCTTATAGGTAATCTGGGATACATGTACACGGGTACATGTAATTTGGGGTGGTTACAGGCAATCTGGAGGGGGTCACTGGCAACGCGCGGAGGTTAGGGGCAACGCGCGGAGGTTAGGGGCAACGCGCGGAGGTTACGGGCAACGCGCGGAGGTTACGTGTAATCTGGGGGGTTACATGCAATCTGTTGTGATTACGGACAACCTGGGGTGGTTACGGGTAATCTGGGGGGGTTAAGGGTAATTTGGGAATAAACTGCAATTATTACTATAATAAAAAGTGTGTGTTTTATTTTTTTGTATGTTTGTCACTTTTTGTACTTTTCACTGTATTACTATAATTACTGTGATATTTTCTATCACAGTAATCATAGTTCAGTGACAGAGACCAAACTGGTCTCTGTCACTTTAAATTTTCAGAGTTGGCTGGTTGTGGAGCGCATGTGCACTTCATAACCGGCCAGGACGTTGAGGAGGAAGGAGCTCCCAGGATCAGGTGAGTATATGGGGAAGGGGGGGGGTGACTGGGGGACGGGGGTGACTTGGGGGACAGGACACTTTACTTTTTATCCCCTGTCACCAATCATTTATGGTGACAGGGGATAAAAAGTGGCGGCGGCACATGGCACAAGCGATCAGCGGTATATAGTATATACCGCTGATCGCTTGTACCGGGACCCCACAGGGGGGTCCCCGATCACTGCCCCATGCTCTCCGTTACCTCCGGTGGCAGAGAGCATGGGTGTTTCATTCATTTTTAATACGAGATCACTGTGAACAGATATACTCTGTTCACAGTGATGGCGGCGGCCATCTTGGATCTGATGGCCGCCGCGGGGAGGGGGGGGTTAGTGATCGGAGCACTAGGGGGGCTGATCTGGGGTCTGATTTTACTTATTTCATCTCCCCCCACCGTGGATTCACGGTGGGGGGAGATGAAATGCAGCGGCGGCACCGGCCCATTAGTGACCGCCGTATCGGCGGTCACTAAGGGGTTAATGGGGGTCAGCTGCAGGATCGCAGCTGATTCTCATTATCTCCGGTGCTGGACACAGATGAGAGCGGGATCGCTATCTCTGCAGCGATCCCGCTCTCATCATAAAGCCCCCTGAAGTCAGGAACTTACAGTATATATACATTCCTACTGCACGGGGCATGTGCAATAGGAACGTATATTTACATGTTACTGACGTGAAGGGGTTAATGTAGTTATGGAGAGGATAATGGCAGGGGGACACTGAGGGACACAGGGCACTGGAGGGACACTGAGCATCCTTTTCCCATCATCCTCTCCAGCAGCCACAGCCCGCACAGCTCTAGGAGTTGGGTCGTGACATCACCATGTTATCCAGGAAGTGACATCGCCATGTTATCCAGGAAGTGACATCGCCATGTTATCCAGGAAGTGACATCACCATGTTATCCAGGAAGTGACATCACCATGTTATCCAGGAAGTGACATCACCATGTTATCAAGGAAGTGACATCACCATGTTATCCAGGAAGTGAAGCCTTGATGCAGTAGTAAGTGCGGGGAAAAAAGCACTTTAAAAGCATTTCCCGTAATAAGTGTATATTGGTGATTTGTATAACTTCTGGGTTGCAATACAATACTTTAATAAACATTTTTGCTGGACTTCTCCTTTAAGTGAACAGCAGTCTGTATAAAACATGGATGGGTCAGGTCAACCACTTCATACACAGACGGGACCCTGGGCTTATAGAAAGGAAACCCCTTTACTAATACATCTATTGTTCTCGCTCCTGTTTGAAGGTCACATTACAGGGCACTATGAACAGTCTAGTATGGATAGAATATTGGAAACAGTTACATAGTGCTATATGATATGCAGCATGAAGTATACGCAAGCAATATAAGTTACAGGACACGTTTTGAGCAATTTTACGCTCCCCGGGGAGCAGTTCTGTGCGGCATATGGAGGAGTTATAGAAAACATTATCTGCAGCAATGAAATACATAAATTGTGCAGGATATTAAAGGGGTTGTCCAGGGAAATGATTACTATATTATGAGCTCAGGCAGGTGGTAAATGTTCTCCTTCCTTTCTCCCCCATTACAGACACGGAGCCCCAGTCCTGCTGCACAGCACTTCCTGTGTATGGAATCAGCAATCAGCAAGGCATTGCCCGCTCAGCCAATCAGTGACAGCAGTCCATTCCTCTCTCAGCAGCTGATTGGCTAATGTGCTGACCCTGAGTGCTAGAAGTGCAGAGTATCTGGACCAGGGCTCCGTGACAGCAGCGGTGGTGGTGATGGGTAAGTAAATGTTATTGGAATAGGTGGGGGTCCAGTCAGTTGGCCCCAAGTGATCAGCTTGATAAAAAGGACAGATGAGAATACCCCTATAAAGGGGTTACCCAGAATTAGAGAAAATACACAGCTACTTTCTTCCAGAAACAGCGCCACCCCTGTCCTCAGGTTGTGTGTGGTATTACAATTCAGCTCCATTCACTTCAATGGACCAGAGCTGCAATATCACACCGAAACTAAGAACAGGAGAGGTGCTGTTTCTGGAAGAAAGTGTCCATGTTTTTCTATTCCTGGATAACACCCTTAATTGAATTTTTTTTAAAGAATCTCAACGTATAAGAATTCCAGTTTCTTTTCCTTGTGGGTCACATATGGTGGCAGGAGACCAGAAAGGATTCTCATTTGCCTTTTATTTGGTAATGGACCCTTAGAGACATACTGGTGTGTATACCAAATTAGACAATAAAGTATCACTATCGTGATTTTTTTTTTTTTTGCAGAAACCAATAGTCTTAAGAAACTTTGTAATTAGGTTTATTAGCCGAAAAATGCATTTTTATCATGAAGAAGCAGTTTGAAGCTCTCTCCCCTGTCTTCATTGTTCTCCTATGGAGAGAGCTAAATAAAAGACCAAAACAGGACAACAAAGAGTTAATCTACAAATACCTCACCCTTTATCTCCTCTGACAGTCACCACTGACCTCTCTGAGCTCTGATTACAGCTGTCACCCAGCTTCGTGCCTGTAATCCTCTGTTATCTGCTTTCTGCTGTCGGCTAACTCCCTCCTTCCTCCTCCCCCCTCCCCTCTCTATAGAACAGACTGGGTATGTCTGATGCAACAATTCACAATTTCCTGATTTTTTGCAGTGAATGAAAAAGAGGAGAGAGAGGGGAACTGGGAAAAGGCATTTTAAATGCAGATAATGGCATATTTGGCTAATAAACCCAATTACAAAGTTTCTTAAAATCGCCTGGACTATTGATTTCTGCAAAAAAACCCCATAAAAATAAATAAAAAATACGACAGTGACTCTTTAAAGGGAATGGGGGATAAGAAGCCAATATGAAAAAGGACTCCACCCTCTATGACCGAGCTCTGGATTGGAAAACTCACAATTTTCCCCCTATTAGGATATATGCACAGGGAGTAATTCTGGCGGAAAACTCACTGCGGAATCCGCCGCTCATCTCCACGCGTTCCGGCTTCCCTCTCTGCCGACTCCATTATATGCCCAGGTGGATTCCACTGTCCGCCTAAAGAACTGACATGGCAATTCTTTTGGCGGATGACAAAATCTGTCCGACCATACAATGGACTCTATAGAGCCGGTGGAGAGGAAAGCGGGAGCGCGTGGGGACGAGCGGCGGATTCTGCCGTGAGTTTTCCGCCAGAATTACTCCGTGTGCATATACCCTAACACCAACCGCACCAGTTTTTATAGTAGGTGTTGAATAGTACAAAAAAGCTGTGGCCTAAATGCCGGCTGGATTTACTACCAGTTCTATCAGAGAGGAAAAAATACTGGGTGACAGAATTGATGGTTTTTGGTCACATCAAATCGCAGAAATAAATGGAATAACAAATGATCCATTAGAAGGTGAGGAGGAAAAGACAAAGGGGAAGATTCACAAAGAGATTTATTTATAAAGCCCCGTCCCCATGCACTCTGC
The DNA here is from genome assembly GCF_027789765.1 of Dendropsophus ebraccatus. Taxonomy (NCBI): domain Eukaryota; kingdom Metazoa; phylum Chordata; class Amphibia; order Anura; family Hylidae; genus Dendropsophus; species Dendropsophus ebraccatus. The sequence continues at coordinate 138,356,166 of NC_091457.1, read as the reverse complement.
CGAATGTATCATGTATCATCATGATGCTGGGAGCTCCGTCACATACATCAGGTACATGACTTGGCGCCATTCTCTTCTCGTACACTGGCCCAGCTCTATGCACTGGAGGCGGGCCCAGCGGGTGAAGATATCCCCTACCTCTGTGACGCGCCTCCATCAGAATGAACAGGAACGCATCACAGAGAGGAGGGGATATCTTCACACTGGGGGATGATGGGCCCATCTCTAGTGCATAGAGCAAGTCTGGTGCATGGGGGAAAAAAAAAACACACCCAGCACGGGAATTGGGCGTTGTTTTGGGAAGAAAAAAAGGCCAGCGCCACCGGGACCCCCTCACTGGTGCTGACTGGATAATGTAAAAAAGAAAAAAAGAAAAAAAAAAGATGTACCTAATGGTACATTCACTTTAAATCTTGGTGCTACTGTACTGACACAACTGTGTGGCTGTGTCAGGACAGTACTGTTAAGATTAGAACAGTTTTGTAGCTATACATAAAGCTTTCAGCTCTGTTAAAATGAAAGCTGAGCTGTAATTGGTCGCTGGGGGCAGTTTACACCAATGTATATTTTCCACATTTGATTAATCTGGACCAGAATGTGTAAATAAGGACGGGTTATGGTGCGTTTACACAGGCAGATTTGTCTGACAGATTTTGGAAGCCAAAGCCAGGAATGGATTTGAAAAGAGGAGAAATCTCAGTTTTTCCTTTATGACCTGTTCCCTGGTTATAGTCTGTTCCTGGTTTTGGCTTCAAAGATCTGTAAAATAAATCTGCCTGTGTAAACGCACCATTATGCTAAGTTTACACAGAGCGATTATCGGGCGAATTTTCGCGATAACGATCTAATTCGAACGATAATCGTACGTGTAAACACGGCGAATGATCGAAAAATCGTTCATTTTGATCTTTTAACATGTTCTTAAATCGTCGTTCGCAAAAAATTCGCAGATCGTTCCGTGTAAACAGAGATCAGGTCATAAAGGAAAGCCTGAGATTTCTCCTCTTATCAAATCCATTCCTGGCTTTGGCTTCAGATTTTTGGCAGATAATCTGTCAGATAATCTTTCTGTGTAAATGGACCCTTATGGTGCATTTACACAGGCAGATTTATCTGTCAGATTTTTTTAAGCCAAAGCCAGGCACAGACCATAAACAGGGAACAGGTCATAAAGGAAAGACTGAGATTTCTCTTCTTTTCAAATCCATTCCTGTCTTTGGCTTCCAAAATCTGTCAGATAAATCTGCCTGTGTAAACGCACCATTATGCTGGGTTTACACGGAGCGATTATCGTGCAAATTCGATCGAATTCGGACGATAATCGCTCCGTGTAAACCCAGCATTATGGTGTGTTTACACAGAGAGATTTATCTGACAGATTTTTGAAGCCAAAGCCAGGAACAGACTATAAACAGAGATCAGGTCATAAAGGAAAGCCTGAGATTTCTCCTCTTATCAAATCCATTCCTGGCTTTGGCTTCAGATTTTTGGCAGATAATCTGTCAGATAATCTTTCTGTGTAAATGGACCCTTATGGTGCATTTACACAGGCAGATTTATCTGTCAGATTTTTTTAAGCCAAAGCCAGGCACAGACCATAAACAGGGAACAGGTCATAAAGGAAAGACTGAGATTTCTCTTCTTTTCAAATCCATTCCTGTCTTTGGCTTCCAAAATCTGTCAGATAAATCTGCCTGTGTAAACGCACCATTATGCTGGGTTTACACGGAGCGATTATCGTGCAAATTCGATCGAATTCGGACGATAATCGTAGGTGTAAACGCGGCGAACGATCGAACGACGAGCGAGAAATTGTTCATTTTGATCTTTTAACATGTTCTTAAATGGTCGTTCGCAAAAAAATTCGCCAATCGTTCCGTGTAAACAGTCGTTTACTGATTTTACCTATGTGCGAGATAGGCTTAAGCGATTGCAAAACGATCGCAAAACGAATTTTCTGTACGATATATCGTTCCATCTAAAAGCTGATTGTTATAAAAAAAAAATAATTATCGCTCTGTGTAAACCCAGCATAAGAGGCGCACAGTGCCGGGTGGTCTGTGCAAAAATCTGCACCTCTTCCCTGTATGACGCCAGGTCGCACAGCGATAAATCGCCCCCTTTCTCGGTCACTAATAGAGACTGTTGCAGTTGCGTTCCCTCCTGGAGACCTGTGATGTATACCGCAGGGTCTCCACATAAATAGCGACTTCCCCACAGTCTGGGATTTAGATGGCGCACATAAAGATGGATTACATTACTATCAGTCTGCTTATCGCTTACGTTGTGATATAACACCCCCCCCCCCCCCCCCCGCCCCGCTATCCAACTGTGATCTCCATAGTACTGGCGGAGGGCTCATCCAGGGAGTGTTGTCATAGGGTTCAGTACAGAATACACTGTGGGGGTGTATGGGAGATGTCACCTGTCACTCACCCCCCTGCATTGTCTCTATGACAGCCCATAGGCTTCCATTATCATACAGCACTGATCCCAACCTGTGGATGTCAATCTGATTCAAAACTACATCTCCCAGTATCCACTAACAGCTGCTCAGAGTTGTAGTCCTGCAACGAGGATAAAAGCCATACGGTACATGACCCATAACCATTGATTTCAGTGGGGATGCCTTGTCTATATAGGAGTGTATAATGGTCGGACGCTGCACATGAATCAATGGTCACAGTCAGGACAGCACTCACCAGCGACCAGGCACTTGGCAGACAGCTTCACCATGCTCCCGGCCTCTCCTGCTCCTATCCCCCGGCGGTTCTATCTGCCCGAGCGGCAATGTATGATACCAACACCCGACCCGGTGTACTAATCTCCGGATACTATAGGCAGAGACGCTCCGGCTACCATAGCAACAAAAACAAGGGTTAAAGGACCTTTAGTGATGTCACGATCATGTGATCAGTCACATGTAGGGGAGGAGCCAAGCTCTAGTTTGAGCTACAGCAAGCGAGATGTTCGTGGGTAAAGGACCTTTGGTGACGTCATGGTTACGTGTTCGTCTGCCGCTTGTGTGGGCGGAGCTATGTGTAGCTGTATGTTTGTTGTAGGTATTAGTTCCCGTGAGATATGATGACATGATGGTTTATGTGTGGTGGTAGTATATGCGACTGTCCGCCGTGCTGCAGAGCTGTCTATGTAATCCATAGGTAGCAGAGCTGTGGATGTAATGCATATGTAGCAGAGCTGTGTATGTAATCCATAGGTAGCAGAGCTGTGGATGTAATGCATATGTAGCAGAGCTGTCTATGTAATCCATAGGTAGCAGAGCTGTGGATGTAATGCATATGTAGCAGAGCTGTGTGTATGTATTGGATATGTAGCAGAGCTGTGTATGTAATGCATAAGTAGCAGAGCTGTGTATGTAATTTATATATAGCAGAGCTGTGTATGTAATGCATAGGTAGCAGAGCTGTTTATGTAATGCCTAGGTAGCAGAGCTGTGTATGTAACGCATAGGTAGCAGAGCTGTGTATGTAATGCATAAGTAGCAGAGCTGTGTATGTAATGCATAGGTAGCAGAGCTGTGTATGTAATGCATAGGTAGCAGAGCTGTGTATGTAATGCATAGGTAGCAGAGCTGTGTATGTAATGCATAAGTAGCAGAGCTGTGTATGTAATGCATAGGTAGCAGTGCTGTGTATGTAATGCATAGGTAGCAGAGCTGTGTATGTAATGGATATCTAGCAGAGCTGTGTATGTAATGCATAGGTAGCAGAGCTGTGTATGTAATGCATAGGTAGCAGAGCTGTGTGTGTGTAATGCATAGGTAGCAGAGCTGTGTGTGTGTAATGCATAGGTAGCAGAGCTGTGTATGTAATGCATAAGTAGCAGAGCTGTGTATGTAATGGATAGGTAGCAGTGCTGTGTATGTAATGCATAGGTAGCAGAGCTGTGTATGTAATGGATATCTAGCAGAGCTGTGTATGTAATGCATTTGTAGCAGAGCTGTGTATGTAATGCATATGTAGCAGAGCTGTGTATGTAATGCATAAGTAGCAGAGCTGTGTATGTAATGCATAAGTAGCAGAGCTGTGTATGTAATGCATAGGTAGCAGTGCTGTGTATGTAATGCATAGGTAGCAGAGCTGTGCATGTACTGCAAAGGTAGCAGAGCTGTGTATGTAATGGATATCTAGCAGAGCTGTGCATGTACTGCAAAGGTAGCAGAGCTGTGTATGTAATGGATATCTAGCAGAGCTGTGTATGTACTGCATAGGTAGCAGAGCTGTGTATGTAATGCATAGGTAGCAGAGCTGTGTGTGTGTGTGTGTAATGTGCTACAGTGCACTGTGTATGTAATGGATATCTAGCAGAGCTGTGTATGCAATGCATAGGTAGGAGAGCTGTGTATGCAATGCATAAGTAGCAGAGCTGTGTATGTAATGCATAGGTAGCAGAGCTGTGTATGTACTGCATAGGTAGCAGAGCTGTGTATGTAATGGATATCTAGCAGAGCTGTGTATGCAATGCATAGGTAGCAGAGCTGTGTATGTAATGCATAGGTAGCAGAGCTGTGTATGTAATGCATAGGTAGCAGAGCTGTGTGTGTGTGTGTGTGTGTGTGTAATGTGCTACAGTGCACTGTGTATGTAATGGATATGTAGCAGAGCTGTGTATGTAATGCATATGTAGCAGAGCTTTGTATGCAATGTATATGTAGCAGAGCTTTGTATGCAATGTATATGTAGCAGAGCTTTGTATGCAATGTATATGTAGGAGAGCTGTGTATGCAATGTATATGTAGCAGAGCTGTGTATGTAATGCATATGTAGCAGAGCTTTGTATGTAATGCATATGTAGCAGAGCTTTGTATGTAATGTATATGTAGCAGATGTGTATGTATTAGGAGAGCTGTGTGTGTACCATGTTGCAGTTCAGTGTGTATGAAATGCATATGTAGCAGAGCTGTGTGTGTATCGTGTGCACACCACGTATTCTCTGTACACTCTGGTAAAAAGATTGCTGACGTATAAGGTCCCATGATTTTAATAGACCCTATGTAGATAACTAGTGGCTATGCTCGGCCCAGCATTCAAACATATGCGTTACTTTTAGCGGGTTCAGTAGAGAAGCAGGCCATGTTATTGAGGCTCACAAAAAATAACGTATATGATCAGAAAATGGACCAAACATAGTGACTAATTGATATCGGTCTATTAAAACCAATGTGCCTGTCAGGAGTACATCGCAGTATATAGCAGCAGGTTGCCCACAATATCCCCAAGCATATGAGGAGTGTATGGTGTTCACTTAGGGTGCGTTTACACAGAGAGATTTATCTGACAGATATTTGAAGCCAAAGCTAGAAACAGACTATAAACAGGGAACAGGTCATAAAGGAAAGACTGAGATTTCTCCTCTTCTCAAATCCATTCCTGGCTTTAGCTTTTTAAACCGATCCGGTTTCTTTCTCAAGTGTCATCTCAAAATTTTCTTTCACCGTAGCTTAAGACCATGTCTGCGGCGCATGTATGTGTTTAGATAAACGACCAATGAAAGTGGCCATTTTACTGGTAAACCCCCAGTATTACTGAAGTACATGCACTAGTACAGTGTGATACTACATGTCCTGTACTGCTGTGTGTGTCTGGTATCTCCTCGCTACAGTACAGTGTGATACTACATGTCCTGTACTGCTGTGTGTGTGTCTGGTATCTCCTCGCTACAGTACAGTGTGATACTACATGTCCTGTACTGCTGTGGGTGTCTAGTATCTCCTCGCTACAGTACAGTGTGATACTACATGTCCTGTACTGATGTGTGTGTCTAGTATCTCCTCTCTACAGTACAGTGTGATACTACATGTCCTGTACTGCTGTGTGTCTGGTATCTCCTCGCTACAGTACAGTGTGATACTACATGTCCTGTACTGATGTGAGTCTAGTATCTCCTCTCTACAGTACAGTGTAATACTACATGTCCTGTACTGCTGTGTGTGTGTCTGGTATCTCCTCTCTACAGTACAGTGTGATACTACATGTCCTGTACTGCTGTGTGTGTGTCTGGTATCTCCTCTCTACAGTACAGTGTGATACTACATGTCCTGTACTGCTGTGTGTGTCTGGTATCTCCTCTCTACAGTATAGTGTGATACTACATGTCCTGTACTGCTTTGTGTTTGGTATCTCCTCTCTACAGTACAGTGTGATACTACATGTCCTGTACTGCTGTGTGTGTCTAGTATCTCCTCTTTACAGTACAGTGTGATACTACATGTCCTGTACTGCTGTGTGTCTAGTATCTCCTCTCTACAGTAGAGTGTGATACTACATGTCCTGTACTGCTGTGTGTATCTAGTATCTTTTTTCTACAGTATAGTGTGATACTACATGTCCTGTACTGCTGTGTGTATCTAGTATCTTTTTTCTACAGTATAGTGTCATACTACATGTCCTGTATTGCTGTGTGTCTAGTATCTCCTCTCTGCAGTACAGTGTGATACTACATGTCCTGTACTGCTGTGTGTGTCTAGTATCTTTTTTCTACAGTATAGTGTGATACTACATGTCCTGTACTGCTGTGTGTGTCTAGTATCTTTTTTCTACAGTATAGTGTGATACTACATGTCCTGTACTGCTGAGTGTGTGTCTAGTATCTCCTCTCTATAATACAGTGCGATACTACATGTCCTGTACTGCTATGTCTAGTATCTTCTCTCTACAGTTTAGTGTGATACTACATGTCCTGTACTGCTCTTTACTTGCACTAGGACCCAATAAGGGCGGCTTCATTTTATATTTTTGGGACCCTGTGGGATCTGTACAAGACCCTGATAATTCTCCCATCCTCTATGTAGAAAGTAATTTACAGTCTCCAGTTGCTCTTTCTGGCTTGTATATAAAGGCTTGCTCTATCCATATTAGGTATCTATTTTTCTTGAAATCTTAACTTTTTTCTCATTTTGGAATGATAGTTTGGCGGACTCAACATACGATGGTATCCACATACAATGGTCGTCCTGGAACCAGTTAATATTGTATGTTCAGGGACCACTGTACATAAATTTGATGTCACTGTAATTGTAATATAATCCAAAAAGAGTAGAAAACATAGCGGCACTCACCACGTTGGAGGAAAATCCCAAAATATAAAATGCCAGGTGCAATTCATTGTACCATATGTTTAGCTTCCCCATTGTCATAATCAACAATCTGATTGTCCACAGGATATGGGATAACTAGCAGATCAGGGGGGGATCAGACCAGCAGCTCCCCTATGATCCCAAGGACAGAGGACAAATGGCCACTGAATGAATGGAGCATCAGCATGCATACTTGGCTGCCATTCCATTGCCATACCTTCCCATATTATTTATGCTTGGACCAAAGTCACATTGTGTTGCTGGAAGACAACCAGCAAGTATAGCATGATCTGGCTGAGAGCGCCTCCACATGGATAAGTGACTCAGAGAATGCCTGTAGAACATGTCTCAGACCAGAATCCCACCACCATCTTGTGTTCTTCTAGCAATGGTTGCAAGATGTTTGTTCCCTAATGCTTCTCGTCTGACACGCCAGCGTCCATCTGTTCATTAAGGCAGAAAATGGGACTCATTGGAGGAGGCGCCCTTTATCAATCAGGTCCAATTCTGCTGTGAAAATTTAAAGGGATTATCCACCTAAGAGCAAAAAAATGAAATGTTAGCTGGTCTTATTCACCAAGCCCCCCTGAGTATTTTGACCCATCTCCTGTCTTTCTAGCTGCTGCCATTCCTGAGTTTTTCTAAAAGCCGATCTATAACCAAGATAGGAAACCACATTTCCCATCATGCATTTCCCTGATTGGTCCCTGGTTTGTGTACTTGCCCCCTTAGTTTTCTTTCCTGACCTCTGCTGTCATTATTATTGCACAGGACTGATTTTTTTTCCACTGATTTTGCATCACATCACCCCAGTATGTATTACATATTAGCTGATGATGTAGCAGAGCTGATGATGTAGCAGAGCTGATGCGCGCATGATGTAGTTATGTGCTGCATGACGGGCATCTGTTTACCGGGGGTGGGAATGTAGTGTAGGTTTTAGAGATGAGCGATCCTTGAGCATGCTCGAACCCGAACTTTCAGCATTTGATTAGCGGTGGCTGCTGAAGTTGGATAAAGCCCTAAGGCTATGTGGAAATCATGGATATAGTCATTGGCTGTATCCATGTTTTCCAGACAACCTTAGAGCTTTATCCAAGTTCAGCAGCCCCAGCTAATCAAATACCGAACGTTCGGATAGACTCGAACCCAAACCCGGTTCGCTCATCTCTAGTAGGTTTAGATCTTTGCTTGCTGACTGTGAACGAAAACATTCTAGTTCCATCCATCTTTCGACCCTTGCTTGCTCTCACCTATGGTATGTGAGACTGGTGAAACAGAACCAGTGTGTGGGCGGGTTTGACGTGTCCCCACTGGAACACCTAGGGATTGGGAAGACAAGTCTATTGGATTTTGCTGCTACAGCTTTACCTGTGGCTTTTTATGGATTTGCTATGAGTTTTTGCAGCACACCAGCCATGTGTGAGGATGCACTAAGGCGTTACATACACTGATCTTAATGAAAACTGTGCTGGAGTAATGTGCAAACAATCTATTGACAATGGGGGAGATTTTTTTTAAGGCTGCGGCCGGGGCATATGCCAGCGAGAAGGCGCAAAAGATTCTTGGCGTATGCCAGCTGTAACCCCCGCAAGGGGAGGAGGCGTGGCCTCCTCCCTCTCCAGAATTAGGAGAGAGAGGCGTAAATAATATGTCTCCTCTCCTTCCACAACTAAAAAAGGGATTCTGCAACACTTTTTGACAGCTGCTCGTATGATCATGACCGCTCTGACAAATTTGATAAGGTGTGGTTTCCTTGGCGCACGTTCATGGATTTGGAATTTCTCGCTCTTATTCAGTAGCTACAGGATCCTCGAGACCTTGTGATCCTACGCCGCTATGTGTGACCGGTCTTGATTTCTGTCTCCCCCCCCCCCCCCACACACACACACTCATGACCCTTTCCTGGTCCCCCTACGGGATTTTTCTTGACCTCTTTTGATTCTTTTCTTACTCTTCTTTCTTTTTTTTAATGCCTGCACAGATGCTGTTGGTATTTTATTTATTTTATATTATTAGCTAAAAGGGGTGTGTGGATAATGATAACTAGGGTAGATCGGAAATCTGCATCCCCGGCCCAGAATAACATCAGGTTGTAGCAAGGTTTTCCAATTTTAATCAAGCTCCTGTATAGGAATCCACTGTGACCAGTGTTTCATAGCCTGGTCTTAAAGGGAAACTAACAGCGTATGAGAAGACTTTCACCTACTGTTATGTTTCCATAGGGCCGGGGGCTGTTTTCATCACCCCCTAGCAGCATTTTTGTTTAATATTCAGTTTAATGAAAGGGATTATCCAGCGCTCCAAATTTTTTAACATGTTGCTGCCATATTGGTAAACATAACAAACATTATATGCTTACCTCTCCACGCTCCCCCGATGTCACAATGTGGTTGTCTCCCGATGTCTTTAGCTGCCGTTACTTCTGAGACAAGCCCATTTTGGGAGTGACAGCCCGCTCAGCCAATCACTGGCTGAGACAGGACAGCGCGGAGTGCAGTGATTGTTTAAGCGGGCTGTCACCCCCGAAACAAGCTCATCTTGGAAGGAATGGCGGTTACACACAGCGGGGGACACTATTGTTTACCAATATGGCAGCAACATGTTACAAATTTTGGAGTGCTGGATAACCCCTCTAATATGTAAATGAGGTGGTTTGTTGCACCTGGGGTGGGGCAACAATCCTCAGTGCACCAATCATTCCCATCTCTGTGCCTTATACTCAAAGGGATGTTCCCATTTCTATAACTCTTATCTAAGATCAGAGTTGGTGTAGCTGAGCTAAGCACAGAACAGCAGAGCACAGGCCCGCAGCAGTGATTCCAGCCTTAGTGCTGCTGGTGAAGAGGACCAATCACAGTGAAGGAGTCCTCCCACAGAGGAAACCAGGAAATGGAGCAGTCTCCAAGCAATGTGCAAGGTAAAAGAGGAGGGAATAACCCTTTAAACCTTTGACAGCTGAATGGAAGCAGATGGAAGCCCCGTCGCTCATTTTACACTCCACCCACTTAAAAGTAGTATGTGTGATGCAAAATGTAAATTTTTTTTGTTAAAATACCCTGTGCTAAAATTAGCAAATATTTATAAATGGAAATACCTCAGTACAAAGTCAGTGTGTAGCCTTCGCCTAAGGGGGCAACAATTTTTAAGTGATAAATAGTGCGTAGTAAGGTCCTGATGAAAGAAGGTGGGTGTAAGCTTGCCGCATTTATCCTCCTACTAGCCGGGTCTGGTGTTTCATCCAAGCTAGGAGAATTTCATTTGTAGCGGGGGAAGGGTAGTGACGTCACACACCCAGACCAGTTATCATTTATAACCCCCCACGCATTTATTAGATTTCTCATTGTAATCTTGTAATGTGTGTTTCTGGTGGTTTTGCTGTTTTAGAAGAGACCTTTTATTTGCTCGATCTCAGGACGGAGCATCATTTATTACTCTGGGCTTAATCTGAAATAAATCTTGTCTGCGTACATTCAAGTTGTTGTAAGCATAGTAGTATTGATTTCCTAGCACTAGACGGAAAGAGAAAAATGAAGCATGCGGAGAAAAGCTCACGCTTTGGAGTCCGGACGAAATGGCACGCCATTTTCCAATTTGCTCACTAGGGGGCAGCATTTTATTAAATATCCGAGAAAATGCCAGCTTCATTATTAGCTCAGATTTCAAGGTGTCATTGTAAAAAGGCTCAAGAAATCTTTGGCTTGCGGGGCAGATTTATTCGTTTCCATTATTTTCACGGAAATATCTGATCATTCACGGATTTATTCTTTCACCCCCCCTGCTGTAAATATATAGTTAAGTCACCGTAACTGATATATATCTGGAGAAAATGAGCTTGTGAATGGCACGTTCCTTTTTAAGTGGGATTACGTGCATAAGTAAATATATAGTGCCGCGAATACATGGATTAGAAGAGTCCATCAATGGAGGAGTAACGGCCATGCTGAGCAATTAGAAAAGGGAGAATACAATTGTCATTATGAATACTGCATTGTTATCGGTGTCAGTGACCAAGGTGCCCGTGGCGGGCGAGCTGAAGGCGGCAGAGATGGGCTGTATATTTACTTAATCAATGGTTGTGCTGGCGTTAAAGCTAATGAGAAGAGACCGGCGCTCGGAGAGAGCCAGGCTTGAGTCATACAGGCGGCTTCCTATAGATTCTTAATATGTCAGCAGGAAATGTCACACGGTAAAATACTGTGAGAATGACAATCTGACCTATTAGTAAGCGGTGAACCCTGGATAAATCCCCAGTGCATCAACTCACCGAGTGGGAAAATAAATTGAAAGAGAGAATAAAAGAGCAACCGGGATCACCTTCTGCTTTATTCTAGACATAAGCCCTGAAATCTTCCAGCTCCCGCAATACGTTCACAGCGCACAGAAAGTCGGAAGACTAAGGATGCTGATAACACTATTTATTTCAATTTAGGAAGAATAATATTCCCAGGGAAATACGCAAAGGGGCCCCGGGGTCTTGGATTCAAGGAAGACCGAGGACAATGTGTATGTTCTCTCGGTGTTTGCGTGGGTTTACTCTGGGTTCTACGGTTTCCTCCTACGCTCCAAGAATCTATCAATAGGTTAACCGTTCCCTAGGAAATAGTGTTCTGTGTGTGGGAGATGGGAAAACTAGTGGGGACAGAGACTGGAGCGAGTGATGGTCAGACCTGTACAACACTCCACGATATGTTGGCGCTATACAAGCAACAGGAAACAAAAAAATAAAATAGGTGAATACTGTATAGTCTTCTGTGGAACTCAATTAGGATACATTTATATGTTTATACGGTATATTCCTTAAAGGGGTTATCCAGGTTTAAAAAAAACATGTCTGCTTTCTTCCAGAAAAGGGACTATTCTTGTGCTTAGTATGGGTGGGTTAACACTGAGGAATTCTCTCGGATAAATTCCGCGGAATTCTGTCGCCTGTACACGCTCACGGCCGCGCGCCTTTCTGCCGGCTCCGTAAACACCATTCTATGGGCCGGCTGATTCTGCTTTCCGCCAAAAGAATTGTCACGTCAATAGAATGCCCATAGAATGGTGTCTATAAAGCCGGCGGAAAGATCGTGTGCGCGTACAGGCGACGGGATTCCGCGGAATTTATCAGCGAGAATTCCTCTGTGTGAACCCACCCTTTGACGGTTGATTTTGCAGCTCAGTTCTATAGAAGTGAATGGAGCTGAGTTGTAATACCTCACACAACCTAAGGACAGGGGTGGTACTGTTTTTGCAAAAAAAAAATAAAAAAGTGCTTTTCCTCATCCTGGATAACTTCTTTAATTCCAGAGAACCTGACAGGTTAAGATCCATATAGAGGTGTTGTCAATGCCTCTATCTGCCACTTAAAGGGAACCTAGCACCAGAAAATGTTTTCAACAATATATAGGTAATGAGTGTTACTTATCTGGCCCGATAAATGCACTATGTAATTCTATGGAAATTATACCTATATAGACATCGGGGCGGTCCTGCTAAGTAGTCATGGCTGGCGGAAAAACGTCCTGTGTCTTTTCATTAGCATAGGAGTCTGCAGCGTCATGGAGAGTCTATCCCTGATAGGTGTGATTACACAGAATATTTCCCACCAGCTGAGCAGGCCGAGGACTGCCCCAATGCCTATATAGATATGATTCACATAGAGCGCGAGTGATTTACAAAGTGCATTTTTAGGCCATATGGGTAACTCTCCTAGCGATTACTTATAGGCTTGGAAACAGTACTGGGGGCAATATTGCATTGTATTTTTAGGTATTTTCCTATATTTTTGGTGACGGTTCCCATTAAATGGTCAATTTTTGACAAACTTTGAAAAAATTAATATTACAAGTGAATAAAGAAAATGTTGTAATATAGCTTATCAAAGATAAAATGCCTCTTTCTCTAGTTATTAGACTCCTTTCCCTTTTTTTTTCTTTTAACTCCTCATTCTCTCTAAAAAACTGATAATCTTGAGAGATCAGAGGATAAAGTTCAATGTTGCTCGTAGAAATCTATGGAAGGGGAAGGGAAGGAGGGGTTAGCTGCAGCACAAGACAGATGTCCAGTAGAGACTGTTCAGTACTGCTCTATAAAGTCCTTACTGCTGCTAAAACTCTGTGTGAAATATACTGTAGCCATAAGGGAGCAGGATCTATTATTTGTAATACTGTTACTATTATGTGTAAAGTATATTAGGTACATCATTGCAGCCAGGGGCGTAGCTAATGCCTCCTGGGCCCTGGTGCAAGAGGTCAACTTTGGGCCCCCCCCCCTCTTTCACAACCAAGTGATGCTACTGGTAGGTGTATGATATATAGATATATAGATATGTACCGCAAGACAGATATTACCAATAACACCAGCATATAGGAAGAAAAAATATCACCATATATATTACCGCCATACTGTTACTGACCAAATCCTGTATACTGAGACCAATATTGCCAATAATACCAGTATACAAGGGGAAAATATTACCGCCACACCACAACCATCACCACCACACTGTTACTGACCAAATCCAGTATACTAAGACCAATAAAACACAGTACCAGATAACATGTAACAAATATTACCACCACATACTGACTAATACCAGCACATACTGACTAACACCACCGCTGCTACTGAATAAGATCCACTGTACACAGATCACTGTCACCTCATACAGTCATATAGAGATGGAAGCAGCTCCACACAGGTTGTATACACCATATAAATTGCATAGCAGTTATATCAGGTGACTCACAGTAGACGTCTTCTCTGATCAGAGTTCTTCCCTTTTCATCTTCTCCATCTGCCCTGGGCCATTATGAGAACTTCTTCGAGCCACGAATCCACAGAATCTGCCAGACAGACATATTAGGCTCCTCACACTGGCACCATTCTCATCTCTCTACAAACTGCACATCTGTAATGGCCCCTTTACACCCTCATTTAGTGGGTAGCCCTGACACTGTGACCCCCCTTATAGTATATATATAGATGGCCCCCACTGCATGTTGCCCCCCCCTTATAGATGGCCCCTTCTCCCCACACCCCTTATAGATTGCCTCCTCTTCTCCCCCCTCCCTTATAGATGGCCCCCTCCCTTATAGATGGCCCCTCTTCTCCCTCCCTTATAGATGCCCCCCTCTCCCCTCCCCTTATAGATGGCCCCCTCTTCTCCCTCCCTTATAGATGCCCCCCTCTCCCCCCTCCCCTTATCGATGGCCCCCCTCTCCCCCCTCCCTTATAGATGGCCCCCTCCTTTATAGATGGCCCTCTCTTCTCCCTCCCTTATAGATTCCCCCTCTTTCCCCTCCCCTTATAGATGGCCCCCTCTCCCCCTATGTTGTCCCCCTCCTTATTGATGGCCCCCTCTCATCCCCCATTATAGATGGCCCCCCTCTTCCCCCATCCCTTATAGGGGCCCCCTCTTCTCCTATCCCTTATAGATGGCCCCCTCTCCCCCCATTCCTTATAGGTGGCCACCTCTTCTCCCATCCCTTTTAGGTGGCGCCCTCTTCCCCTATCCCTTACAGGTGGCCCCCTTTCCCCCCATTCCTTATAGATGGCCCCCTCTCCCCCTATGTTGTCCCCCTCCTTATTGATGGCATCCTCTCTCCCCCCATTATAGATGGCCCCCTCTTCCCCCATCCCTTATAGGTGGCCCCCTCTTCCCCCATCCCTTATAGGTGGCCCCCTCTTCCCCCATTCTTTGTAGATGGTCCCCTCTCTCCCCCCATTATAGGTGGCCCCCTCTTCCCCATCCCTTATAGGTGGCCCCCTCTTCCCCCATTCCTTGTAGATGGTCCCCTCTCTCTCCCCATTATAGGTGGCCCCCTCTTCTCCCATCCCTTATAGGCGGCTTCCGGCACAGGAAGCGTCTCTGACGTGCATCAGCCGGGGGCCCGGACGAGCCGCGAGCCCGCTCTTGTGACCGCAAGCAAAACAATGCTTGCGGTCACAACAGTGAATAACGGGGGAGGGGGCGCAGTGTGGTGGCAAGGGGGGGCCCTCGCGGGCCTCCCCTCGTGGCGGGCCGGGTCGCAGCGGCAACTGCTGCGACCCTGGTAGCTACGCCACTGATTGCTGCTAGTCTACACCCAGTAGCTTAGGGACTACTGAAAATACAGATGGATCCTGCAGAGGAGAAAACTGGAGTGCTGTTGTGGGATGTTAGATCCCGAGACTAAAAAGTTTCAAGGGGTACTCCAGTGATTTTTTTTTTTTTTTCTTCAAATCAACTGGTACTAGCAAGTTATACAGATTTGTAAATCTCTTCTGTTTAAAAGCTGCTGCTGTATGTCCTGCAGGAAGTGATGTATTCTTTTCAGTCTGACAGTGCTCTCTGCTGCCACCTCTGTCCATGTCAGAAACTGTCTAGAGCAGGAGAGATTTTTGCTACTGATGGCAGGTTGCTACTGATCTGGACAGTTCCCCATACAGACATAGATGGCAGCAGAGAGCACTGCGTCAGACTGGAAATAATACACTACTTCCTGCAGGACATACAGCAGCTGATAAGTACTGAAAGACTTGAGATTTTTTTAAAAAGGAGTAATTGACAGATCTATATAATTTTCTGGCACCCGTAGATTTGAAAATAAATAAATAAAAAATTGCCGGAGTTCCCCTTTAAGAAGCCTTGGACTAACATTTACAACCTATTTAACACCTTTATAAGGAAAAATAAAGAACAGAGTAAAAAAAGATATTGGTTTATATAATCTGAAGAAAATAAAGGTTATGATAGAGAATGGTGTCAACTTTAGCATTGTTAGTGAATACATAAAAAGTCGCATAGAGCTCTTAACAACAAAAGAGCCAGCAGTCAATGGCTGCAACACAGGCGAGCACTTAGCAGAGCAAGGATGAAAGACCGGGCAAACATCTTCAGATGTAATGAGGTCTATGAAGATGAGAACTTTCCAGTCTTTTCTTTCATGCTTTATGAATGTAAAAAGCTGAAAAGGAATATTAGAAGTATTGATGGCTTGTAGCATAGGTGTAGGCGGCAACTACTGTCAATGGGAAAGGAAACAAACCCAGTGGATTCTTGTCCATAGCACAATGGCTTCATCCGACTGAAGCACAAAGATGAAAACGCAGGACAAGGGATGTTAGCGTCACAGAAATCTGGACACATCATAGATAAACCTGAAGACCTAAACATTTTCTGTGCTGTGCTGTATTGTATGGAGGTCACAAGGTCACAGAGACTGTGCCCATCAATAGTGGGTGCCCGGCAGTACTTGATATTTGGGCTTCTGCTGTAACAGCTGCAGAATCCTCATAGAAACCTCAGACCTCGTAGTTGAACTGAGTGACAATATATAAGGGGCTTAAAGGGGTTATCCAGCGCTACAAAAACATGGCCACTTTCCCCCTACTGTTGTCTCCAGTTTAGGTGGGGTTTTGAATCTCCGTTCTATTGAAGTAAATGGAGCTTAATTGCAAACCGCACCTGAACTGGAGACAACAGTAGGGGGAAAAGTGGCCATGTTTTTGTAGCGCTGGATAACTCCTTTAACAAAAGGTAAAAAATACCTAAGCCCAGTGGCACCCTGCAGACATTGGCTTGTTCTTAGAGGTTATAGTCCGGTGTGCAGATACTTACCTGGTAGATAGACTTCTCCTTATAGGTTATAGTCCAGTATGAAGATACTTACCCAGTAGATAGACTTCTCCTTATAGGTTATAGTTCAGTATTGAGATACTTACCCAGTAGATAGACTTCTCCTTATAGGTTATAGTTCAGTATTGAGATACTTACCCAGTAGATAGACTTCTCCTTATAGGTTATAGTTCAGTATTGAGATACTTACCCAGTAGATAGACTTCTCCTTATAGGTTATAGTCCAGTATGCAGATACTTACCTGGTAGATAGACTTCTCCTTATAGGTTATAGTCCAGTGTGCAGATATTTCTCCTTATAGGTTATAGTCCAGTATGAAGATACTTACCTGGTAGATAGACTTTTCCTTATAGGTTATAGTCAGGGCCGGATTAAGGTTGGTGGAGGCCCTGGGCAACAATTTTGTTGCCCCCCCCCCCCCCCCCCCCATTTTCTTCCCCCACAAATAAACTATACAGTGATCTATACAGGTGGCTAATTACTGTAGGGGACTTAGCACCTACCCCTCCTCACTCCTGGCTGTATGGCTCAGCATCCTTCTCTGTTCTGCATATGATGGTCCCTAGAGGCTGCAGTCCAGAGGAAGATGCCAGGCCCTAGAGACAGGATGGGGGAGGGGTGAGCATCGCGGTGTGTTCCCACTTAATTCAATGCGAGAACACAGCACTTTTTGTGCTCTCTTGCCCCCTGTGTTTGCCACCACAGCTAGCATATGCAGTTGTGAATCGCAGGCAGAACCTGGACTTGCAAGTCTAGGTCCCATCTTCAGTTCCCAACCATATAAACTACCTGAAGCAGTAAAGAGCAGAAAGTACTTAAAGGCTGTGTATAATCTATAGCGGATATGCTACATGTGAATATACCCTAAGGATCATGGCATATATAGCTGCACACAGGATACATGTCATATGCTGCACACAGGCTATATATACACCATATGCTGCACACAGGCTATATATACACAATATGCTGCACACAGGCTATATATCATACACTGCACACAGGCTATATACCATAAACTGCACACAGGCTATATACCATACACTGCACACAAGCTATATATCATATGCTGCACACAGGCTATATATCATATGCTGCACACAGGCTATATATCATACACTGAACACAGGCTATTACCATACGCAGCACACAAGCTATAAATCATATGCTGCACACAGGCTATATATCATATGCTGCACACAGGCTATATATCATATGCTGCACACAGGCTATATATCATACACTGCACACAGGCTATATACCATACACTGCACACAGGCAATATATCATAGGCTGCATACAGGCTATATATCATACACTGCACACAGGTTACATGTCATATGCTGCACACAGGGTATATATCATAGGCTGCACACAGGCTATATACCATACACTGCACACAGGCTATATACCATACACTGCACAAAGGCAATATACTGTACCATACACTGCACACAGGCTACATGTCATATGCTCCACACAGGCTATATATATATATGCCCCTATAGTATATACCCCTGCTCTGATATATGCCCCCATAGTATATGCCTTCGGCTCTGATATATGCCCCCACAGTATATGCCCCCTGCTCTGATATATGCCCCTATAGTATATACCCCTGCTCTGATATATGCCCCTATAGTATATATCCCTGCTCTGATATATGCCCCTATAGTACATACCCCTGCTCTGATGTGCCAATACAAACCAAAACCTCATACTCACCTGATCTGGGCAGATGGCTCTTCTCTGTTCCTTCAGCCTGTCATCCCTGCTGGAGAGATCAGGTTTCCTTGCTGAGGTCCCATACTGTCCTCTCCTCAGTGAGGGGGAGGGGCAAGGGGGAGTGAGGACCTCGTCAGGAAACAGGCACCCGGAAGCTTGACAGGAAGAATCCATTCAAAGACCCACCAGGGGGGAGTCTGAGCCTGCCGGGAGGGAGATGCTTACACAGGATTAACCCTACACCTCCCTCCCTCCCTGGACAGCATGCAGTGTGGCCAGTGCTGTGTCCAGGTAGGGTTTCTACATGCTTTTTGTGTGTGGGACTGGCTCCCAGACACCACTTCTGGGTTTGGGCTGGTGGAGGCCCTCTAGTGGTGGAGGCCCCTGGGCACGTGCCCCTTGTGCCCTCCCTTTAATCCAGCCCTGGTTATAGTCCAGTATGCAGATACTTACCTGGTAGATAGACTTCTCCTTATAGGATATAGTCCAATCAATCTTAAAGGTTGGTTAAGATTGATAACTATAGTTTTTTTCTATTTTTATGTGTCTCTAAAAGCCTCTAACTTGCTTTTATCCCTCAAACTTGTTCCTCGGTTTCATTCCTTCATTGTTCCTCGGTTTGTTCTTGTAACCTGCCGGTATTGACACATGCTTTGTATGGGTTTTTTTTTTCTGGTGACTGCCTGCTTGTCATACTATGTGTAATGTATTTGGGGGCTGCCATTTTGGGTGGTCATAAAGTAGGCAGGGACAGTGGGAGATGTTATAAAAAAAATGATGACAGAGATGTCATAATAATACTGCAATTATATTTTTCATTAGTATCCAGAATAAGACAGATAGATAGATGGATGATAGAAAGATAATAGATAGATAGATTTTAGGTTAGGTATATATCAACCCACCAGCAGTGTTTACGCTTCCTTTACCCCGGTTGAATGAGGTAGACACACCGCCCGTATAATGAATTGTGGACCGGACATGGAGAGTCTGCTTTTATTAAATCTATTTTGAGCCAGAGGCAGAGATTTGTGTTTGAGTATCGATATAGATATCATATTATATGGTTGGCCGGGAATCCTGCCTGAGGCTATACTCCAGGCTGTGTCTTCTTAAATAAGTGATAAAAGCCCGGAGACATTTGGTAATTTTCTACAGTGTTTACAGTGTAGAAGACACATATCCCACTGCAATTCTACAGCTGACTGGCTGCAGGACAAGTGATGATATAGAGACTTTTACCAGGTCTCAATCTTCATTGGGATATCCTATAGTCTGTGTGAACATGTGGAGATGACACCCCTGAATAACAGCTATTTGTTACCCTCATAGTATGTTTTTCTTTGAGCCCCTGTGATTGTATAGGAGTGTTTGGCTTATAGTGGTCAGGTGCCACTTTCTTTGTGTTTTTCTGTGTATTTTGTGGGGATTAAGTTTTAAGAGAGATAGTAAAACTTATATTTTAATTATCATACCCCTTCTGGATTATTATTTTGTTTTGGTGATATAGCCCCTTATACTGGGGTTAACATTACTAGTACCTGTTTTTTGTTCAGTGTTTACAATAACATAAAATGCGACATGGAGAGAGGGGAGCTACTGCACATCACACCTATGGCTGATACTAATGCCGCTTGGCCAATTTAAAAAACCAAGGCCAGGATGTTGGTATATAATTTGATCAAACCATACTGCCCCGTGTACCACGTGCAGGTCTCCTGGTTCACACGGGTCCCTACGCCAACTCCACACCATGTCGGTCAGCGACTGCCAACCCCGCAAGGCGTGCACATGCAGGGAAGGGAGGCCATCGAATGGCCCTGCAACCCCAATGTCACAGGACCAAACCCAAAATGCCCCACCAATTCCCAGCTGGCACCACTGTCGGAGAAGGCTGCCCCCAAACAACACAAGTATGAATATGGTATTACACTCACCACCACTGCTGCAGACAGAATTGGAAAAACATGGAGGTACTGACATGTGAGCACAGGTATATCCTGCTAATTTTGGTCACATGGGTCTTATGAAGAGGAGTGCCAGCAACTCAGAAAAGGGAGAAAAACGTAAAATGCGACATGGAGAGAAGGGAGCTACTGCACATCACACCTATGGCTGATACTAATGTCGCTCGGCCAATTTTAATAACCAACACCAGGATGTTTGTATATAATTTGATCAAACCATACTGCCCCGTGTACCACGTGCAGGTCTCCTGGTGTGATGTGCAGTAGCTCTTTTCTCTCCATGTCACATTTTATGTTTCTCTCCCTTTTCTGAGCGTCTGGCACTCCCCTTCATAAGACCCATGTGACCCAAATTAGCAGGATATACCTGTGCTCACATGTCAGTACCTCCATGTTTTTCCCATTCTGTCTGCAGCAGTGGTGGTGAGTGTAATACCATATTCATACTTGTGTTATTTGGGGGCAGCCTTCTCCGCAGGTGGTAGCGGCTAGGAATTGGTGGGGCATTTTGGGTTTGGTCCTGTGACATTGGGGTTGCAGGGCCATTTCATGGCCTCCCTTCCCTGCATGTGCATGCTTTGCGGGGTTGACAGTCACTGACCGACACGGTGTGGAGTTAGCGTAGGGACCCGTGTGAACCAGGAGACCTGCACGGGGCAGTATGGTTTGATCAAATTATATACCAACATCTTGGCGTTGGTTTTTAAAATTAGCTGAGCGGCCTTAGTATCATGGGTGTGATGTGCAGCAGCTCCTCTCTCTCCATGTCACAGTTCACAATAACATAAAAATGTCAAAAGAGCTCAGACAAAGAACCATAGAAATCTAACAATCACCCGGGCATCCCCAGCCCCCACAGCTCCCCGCTCTTACCAACTTCCTCCTTGCTCGCTGTCGCCGCATGTTATAGTATCGGCAGCGGGCAGGGGAACAAGGTCGGCGCTTGCTTGCTCTCCACCTTGCCTCGTATAATAGAGGCCTTAAGGGGCTATTTCCCTGGAGGGATATCTGGCTATTCCCATGTTTTGAAAATGACAACTGAGGCTCCAAAGATTAAAATAACCTGATGCTTTCTGAGGTCAGTGTTGAGAAATACGAATCAATTAGAGCTGTAAGAGTTTAAGCCAACAATGCCAGCCATCAATATACACCCTCTTTATCATTGTGCCATTTATCTTGTTAAATCATCTCTATTCTCATGCCACATGGTAAAGCAAAGAGCCAGTGACACCTGGCATCTTATATATGGGTCGACTTTATTAAATTTCCTTGACTGTTTATAAATCTCACTATTAGCTTCTGACCACACCCGCCATTGTGTAAGGAACTGTTACCCGGAACGATAATTGGCCGAATCTGCCCTATCCTGCCGATTATCGTTCCGTGTAATAAACACAATGATCAGCCGATGATCGTTGTCATCGGCTGATTGTTGATATAGGTTTGGACCTATAATTATCGGGCACCAAACGTGCATCGCTACGTGTAATAGCGGTGCGCGGCCGGTGGCTGACAGTATGGAAAGAAGAATACATTACCTATCCATGCTGCAGGGCTCCTGTTGCGTTGTGCTTCTCACCACGTCCCCCACGCTACAGCTTCAAAGCGGCCTGTTTGAGCTGACAGGCCGCTCAGCCAGTCACAGGCCGGGACCACCGCGACCAGTGATTGGCTGAGCAGCCTGTCAGCTTAGACAGGCTGTTCTGAAGCTGGAGTGTGCGGGACCCGGGGAGAAGCAGAGTGCAAGAGGAGCCCTGCAGCCTGGACAGGTAATGTATGCCGTTTAAGCAAGGGCTGCAAGGACATTGGTAACGATGTCCATGCAGCCCTTGTTAAACAATTATCGGGCTGTGTAATAGGCCCAGTAAAGGAGTGCCGATCTAGCAGATCGGCGCTCGTTTACAGTTATTATTGGGCCCCCATCGGCCCGTGTAATACTATTCTTAGTGTTCTTAGATCAATGTGATGTTTGCAAGGAGAAAACGTTAACATATAACTCGGTCACAAACAGGGGATCCCGTCGTCTGTGGTTGTTTTACCACTGACCGGGAACTCAACACCAGAACAGAATCTGAATGATATCAGAACATGGATTACACTGACACTAAGGGTGGTATTACACGGGCCGAGCAGGGCCCGATAAAACCTGTAAACAAGCAGCGATCTGCTAGATCGTTGCTCGTTTACTGGGCCTATTACACGGCCCGATAATCGTTTGACAAGAGCTGCAAGGACATTGTTACCGATGTCCTTGCAGCCCTTGCTAAACTGGCATACTTTACCCATCCACGTTCCAGGGCTGCTCCTGCCGGCCGCTTCTCCTGCCGTCCGCTTCTCCCGGGGTCCCGTGCGCGCTGTAGCTTCACAGCGGCCTGTCAGCTGGTAGGCCGCTCAGCCAATCACAGGCTGGGACCGCCGCGGCCTGTGATTGGCTGAGCGGCCTATCAGCTGACAGGCCTCTGTTAAGCTAGAGCACGCGCGGGACCCCGGGAGAAGCGGACGGCAGGAGCAGCCCTGGAACGTGGATGGGTAATGTATATCATTAGTCGACGGCCACGCACCGCTATTACACGCAGCGGTGAGCGGTCGGCGCCCGACGAAAATAGGGTCTAACCTATATAAACGATCAGCCGATGATCATTGTCATCGGCTGATCGTTGCATTTATTACACGGAGCGATAATCGGCCGAATCGGGCCAATTTGGCCGATTATCGTTCCGTGTAATAGTACCCTAAGGCAAACCCAAGACGCAGGACACACAGGTATAATTATTGCCTTGCAGGAGAACAGGGTGTGGTTGATTCTAGACAGAAAAGTCTTGTATAGACCTCCAGGGTCAAATGGCATAACGTTGCAGATTCTGACAGCCAGTGATGGACAAAGAATTTATCTAAATTTGAAGTTTAGTGGCAGCTGAAGGATTAGTAAAGAAGTCTCTCGGAGGTGGAGAGAGGAGAACATCTACCTGTGTTTCTCCAAAAATAAGATAGGATCTTGAACCTCAGATCTTTTTCGGAATGCCTTGCCTCCATAAAATGCTTGGGTACCGGTAGGTCATGTTTTTGTCTGCATATTGTATATTGAGTACCTCTCCAACCGCACTTTTAGTGTCTCTCACTCCCACACCACTTCCTCTTCTCCTCCCCTCACTGTTGGTGTTCCCCAAGGCTCTGTACTCAGGCCTCTTCTCTTCTCCATCTATACTTCTGGCCTGGGACAAATCATAGAATCCCACGGCTTCAGGTACCATCTCTACGCCGATGACACTCAGATCTACCTCTCTGGTCCGGATGTCACCTCTTTGCTATCTAGGATTCCAGAGTGTCTGTCGGCCATATCCTCCTTCTTCTCCTCCCGCTTTCTAAAACTCAACATGGACAAAACAGAACTTATCATCTTCCCCCCCTCCCGCTCCACCCCGCCTTCTAATCTGTCAATCACTATCAATGGCTGCACTCTATCCCCTGTCCCCCAAGTCCGCTTCCTCGGGGTCACTTTTGATTCTGCCCTGTCCTTTAAACCCCAAATTCAAGCCCTGACCACCTCCTGCTGCATTCACCTCAAAAACATTTCCAGAATCCGATCTTTTCTCACCCCTGACTCCAAACTGCTGGTGCATGCTCTCATTATTTCACACTTGGACTACTGTAACATCCTCCTCTCTGGCCTTCCATCTAACTCCCTTACTCCCCTCTAGTCTATCCTTAACTCTCCTGCCTGACTAATCAACCTTTCCTCTCGCTTTACCTCTGCCTCTCCCCTCTGCCAATCCCTCCACTGGCTCGCCCTTGCCCAACGTATTCACTTTAAATTGTTGACCATTATGTACAAGGCCATCCACAACCTGTCCCCTCCGTACATCTCTGACCTGATATCCCGCTACCGTCCCTCATGCAACCTTCCATCCTCCAGTGACCTCAGTCTGCACTCCCCCCTTGTTCGTACCTCGCACAACCGCTTCCAAGACTTTGCCCAAGCCTCCCCCATATTTTGGAACTCGCTACCCCGACACATCCGGCTCTCATCCACCATCAAGTCCTTTAAAAGTAACCTGAAAACCCATCTCTTCAAACTAGGCTACAACCTATAATAATTCTGCATCACACTTGACTTGCTGCACTTTACCTCCTGTTTCTCTCCCCGTACCTTATAGACTGTAAGCCCCCGCGGGCAGGGTCCTCTTCCCCCATGTACCAGCCTGTCTTTTGCCTTCATGTAATGTGTCCTAATCTTGCACTGTTCCTGCTTGTTACCCCTATCTATTGTATAGCGCTCTGGAATTAAGGGTGCTTTATAAATAAATAATAATAATAATAATAATCTGTGCTGGTTCAAGCGGGTCTTGAGATCATATGTGGTCTCCCCCACGTAAACCAGCCCGCATGGACACCATAATGTATATACAATATAGTCTAAATTGCAGGTAAGGTATTGCTTTATATCATATTGTTTTTTAGTTATTGTATAAATTTAGGTCCTTTTTCCATGTACTTGCAATTTATTCAATTCAGACATGGAAAAGAACCAGTTTTTTTTAGAAGTCAGATGTTGTTGACTATCAATTTTAGTGCTCACATCAGACTTGACCAACTTATCCCGCAAATTATCACCACGTCTATAGGGAACCCCAAATTCTTTGATATTAGGATTCCCCTTTTTTTTTTTTACAATATACCAGTGTTTATTAGTAATGCGTCCTATAATTGGGAATAGATGATTGTATGTACTTACAAAGGGGATACGGTCCACGTTTTTTTCTTTTTTACTGGAAAGTAAATGTTCTTTCTGTTCTTTTTTGACTTCTTTACATTCGGTAAGTAACCGTCTAGGGTACCCTTTTTCTACAAATTGTTGTGTCATCTTGTCTAATGTCTGCTCAAGATCATTCTGTCAATGGGAGCCCATACGTGTGGAAGCGTGGTGATTTATTGCATTTTTGAGTATGCTAGACAGCAGATTATAGTGGTCTACAGACGCTGTTACCTGTTGCATGCTCTTTTGTTCTCCGTCATTGGTCCAAATGATGTTTGAGGATGTGGGACTTGTTAATTTACACTTGTGTATAAAAAGGATGTATGGTCACGTTGTTTGCTATTGTTTGCTGTGCTGCATATCACTTGAAGATGGAATAAAGTTGCACTTTTGCTACACTATCTGGAGTGTGGTTGGAATACTTTGGCTATATTTCTGATCTGTGGTCTGGATTCTCCGGCTGGCAACTACTACACCATTGAGGCTCAAGCTGTGCTGCCGACGTTCTTGTTGTTTTCTGTAACCTCTCCTTATTATTCTACATCAGATAAAACAAGTACACAGGTGATTATTACAATCTATCTGTTGAAACTAGTAAAAGCTTCAAGTCATTAATAAAATACACTTGCTGAGTTTACATATTCCTGTCTCCTAGGGATCCATTAACCTGACTTATGCTCGGTTCATACTTCTGTCATAGACTCCAGTTGGAACCTCTGTTGGCCGTCTCAGCACATTTGACAGAAAGAATAGTGCTGCATGCAGTGCTATTCTCCCCACGATGGAACCTGATGGACCTCATTATACCGTAAGTCAATGAGGTCCATTGGGCACCAGTGGTACCTGTCGTATGGACGAATGTTATATATAGAAATCACCATCTCCCTAATGTAAAAAATCTCTTTGACTTATATTTACAAATTGTGCAGTAAGAACCAAAAAGTTCACTGGTATAATCTTCAAAGAGTGACCCGCAGCATTTTGCATATAAGGGATCTCAAAACTGTACCTTGAATATGTGATTAGTATCTATGACGGGAAAAAATTGTAGTCGGCACTATTTTAATAAACCAAATATATGACTGGACCATCAGATCCAGCTTTTAGTAGAAGTTCTTTCGTAGCACATCCGCTGTTCTGGTGGTTGATAGATGTGTAGTCACTGTAAATAACCCCAGGCTTTTCTCTTATATGTACTTTTCATTAAAAAGACTCTTCCAGTAGGTTTCTAGAGCCCTATCTAATAGTGGCATAAACTAGTGAGGCTAGGTTCACACTGCGTTTTCAGCATCCGTTTAACGGATCCGTTTTTTTGCAAAAAACGGATGCATTTGTGTAGACGGCTGATGAAAACGAGTACCTGACTGGCTTTATCTGCAACTTTTTAGCAATTTTGTAATTCCTGGAGGATTACTCACAGTGAGTTCATCAACAGCTTGACCTTACATTAACCCTCCAGGCATTACAAAGAAGATACAAAGTTGCAGATAAAGCTTACCAGGGACTTGTTTACATCAGCCATCTTGAAAAGGAGGAAGGGGAGATGGAGAGAAAAGCTCACACACAGTTTTGGTGTCTTCAGCAGAAAACAGCAGCTCAGAACTGGGGGAAGGAGACTGAATAAATAATCACAAGTATGGAATGAATTGTTAGTCTCACCATGGGCAGCAACATATGAAAAGTTATGTTTGAGTGGAATTCACCTTTAAGATTCTTCTGGAACACCTTATATAAGAAATGCACTAATAATTTAACACAGCCCAAAGACAGTCACCTTGTTAATTCAGCAATCGTTTCATGGTGAGACATTCCTGATTTGCTTCCATAATGCTTAATTGATTGTAACTAAATGTTTACTGAACGTTTATCATTTTCATTCCTATTAACATTACATTAAGGGATTAGTAGCAGTACATAGTAATTGTGCATATAAAAAAAGGGTCCAAATTTCCTGACAGCATTAACCTCGGCGGTGCATGATGCTTGAAGGCTAATATGTTATAATCATATACATCAGTGATGGGCACCGCTGGGCGCCACAATGCCAGGATTTTTGGGTGCTGCTTTTTTAATTGGAAATAAGGTGTGTGAATAAAATATTCAAGGGTGTGCTGGTGTGTTGTATAAGGGGGTGGGGGGACTTTGCACTAAATCCTATGATTGGATACAGGATATATACTAAATTAGGGTGGGGAGGGATCCAAATCTTTAACTGCAGGTCCCCTACCCATTGTAAATGGTATGGTTGCCCAGCGTGAAGCATGATGCGGCAAATTATTCCTCTGCCAAAACTTCAGGCAAAGCATTTAAAGCAATTTAAGTGTCTAATTATACTACAAATAAATAAACCTTGAATAAACTGTCTCTTTGTATGGAAGAATATTATTCCTTAGTGCGACCCAGTAATGCCCCCTGAAAAAACAGGCCTTTTTTTCAATATTTCCTTGACGGGTGTTCTGTAAAAAATGGAGTTTTTAAGCAATTATATCACATTGCATTGTGGCCACTATAACTAACAATACCCAAATAATACTCCAATAGAGTATGTAGCTATATTACAGGTTAAGGCTATGTTTATACACTGTGAGAGACCGTCCGGTTTCTGAAAAGATCTTCAGCGCCACTTAGTTCTGATGCGGGCGCATCTGTGCTCGCCTGCATCAGAACTCCCCACTGCACACTATGGAGCGTGCAGCCGGAGCCACTCACTCCATAGAGTGCACGGACAGGGTTTTCTACGGCGCCGCTAGGGATCCCGGCCGGAGTGTATACTTTGTGTATACACTACGCCCAGGATTCCTTTAGCCTGCAGCACTACGTAAGTACCATAGGAATCACAGCCGTTGTAACAATGACCGTGATTCCTGCGGAAGTTACGTAGTGTGAACATAGCCCAATATTGTAATAGTCTACTCTGTCAATGCAACCACTACATTGCACTATTAATACCCCTACACAGAAGTACAAACACACAGTACCTGTGAGTATAAAGCATAGGATGCGTAAGGTGCAGACCCTCTTGAACTATAAAATGAAACAGATGGACACGCAAGGGTGTGAGACTCAGAAAGTGTGCTTCGAAAAGGGTCATTAAAAACTTGGGGCATGTGCAATGTATACTGCATTAAATGGTTAAAAAAACAAAAAAACAAACATGCTGCAGATGCATATAGCATTGCTTACCTGTCTGCCCAGTTCTAAATCTGCCAAAAGTCATTTTGTTCTGGGGCGTTCTTAGCTGTATCTCCTGGATGAGCATTTCTACAATCTCTTACCTTTAGCTCTCCATCACAGTCCTTCCACCCTGCCTACTCCCCTCCCCCAGTACACCTGCCATTTCCCTGCCCACAGCTGTTGCAGAACATCTTATTGCACAGCAGACTATTGCACAGTGAGATTGCAGCACATGCTGCATTATTTCCCTGTCTGCTATTTCTGTAGCATCATTCAGCCCAAGGCAGCAGGCTGTAATTACCCCTCACTCTGCTGTATATATTTATTTTGTCATCCTGGGTGCATATTACATTGTTTACTAGAAAGATTTTAAAAGTGTATAGCTCTAGATATTTCACAGAGCATGTTAGGTAAATTAATAGAAACCTCCTTGTCTGTCAATTTGTAATTTATATTATTGTATGTTAGGTGAAATAACATCTTTATTTATTTATTTATTTATTTATTACTTATTTATTTATTTATTTCTGTAGTGTCTTGAAACATAGTGGAAAAAAATAATTTTTTTTCTGGGTAAATTGACTTGTTTTTGTAATTTTTGCCAGTTCGTTGAATCAGGTCTGAAAAATGTTTTTTTTTCCCCCTGTATTTCAAAACACTAGGAAAGGCCAAAAAGTGGATAGCTTATTTTGACCAGAAAACCCCTTTAAATTGTAGGGTCGTATTCAAAGAATGACTTGGCATTCATCAATAAATACTTAATCAGTGCTTTTATTGACAATACATAGATGTTTTGGTCCTGAATTGACCTTCAAATAAACAAGGTCAATTTAAGACTGAAATGTTGCGTTCATATTCTATGGATTGCCAATCAAACTATTGATTAAACATTTATTGAGGCGTTCCATGTCTAACTTTGCACCACCCCTCCGTCCCTCCTCCCCACCCTCTTCATCATTAGGAATGCCACTGGAACATTTTCTCCATGCTGAACATTGCACAGGTGATTAACGATTCAGCCCATGTGCCGGGCTGACACAGGTGGGGAATAGGAGACAATCTGCCTGGGGCATGGAGGGTGGGGAGGAGGGACGGAGGGGTGGTGCAAAGTTAGGGCACAGATACTCCCGTTTAGCACGGGCTGCAAGTATAAAAGTTAATTTTTAGGACAATAACTGCATTATCTGCCGAACAGACCCCAGGACAGATCCTGGATTAAAAGCAGCTATCCGAAGGTACAAGTGGTTTGGGGGGGGGGGGTCAGATTGGGGGTACAGAGTCGCTTTAGAAGTGGCGGGGCACAGGACACTCTTTTAAGAGAACCCGGCAAGTCAAGCAAAAAAAAAAAAAGTGCCAGGGTATTCCCCTGCTGTATTGCGGCATGATGCCAATGACGTTCTGTTTGTCTTCGTCAGTGTAAGATTCAAAATACGGGGACATTTATCCATATTAATGCACAGAAAGTAAACTAGATGCCAAAAGTGACCAGAGTTGCCAAGGTCCCCTAAGAGCTGAGAAGTGGAATCGGGTTGCTATAGGTAACTACGCCACTAGTAAAACTTGGTTTAAACCCCTTCATGGCATGTTCCAGGCTTGCTTCTAAAGGAGAATAAAATGCCTATGAAGAAGTAATAGGAGACAAATAGAACGCTCTATAATATGGAATGAGGGCTTGGTTTGCCACTAGGGCTTCATGCCATGTAATAAGTTTTACCTAGTGTTCAGTGAACTTGCCGAACCTAAACACTCGGCATTTGACTCTCGCTGCCTGAACGCTCAGCAATTGATTGCCAGTGGCTGGATAAGTTGCATGCAGCCCTGCCAGGAAAACATGCACACAGCATATAGCTGTATCCATGTTTCCCACGACTCCCCAAGGTGGCATCCAGCTTCTCCAGCCACCGGAAATCAATTGCAGAACGTTCTCTGGCCGAGAGGAATTCTCTCGGTTTTCTATGAATCCCCATAGAAAACCTCTCCTGCTCTGGACAGTTCCTGTCTCGGCCAGAGATGTCAGCAGAGAGCACTGTGTCAGACTGAAAATAAAACAACATTTCCTGCATGACATACAGCAGCTGATAAGTATGGAAAGGCTGGAGATATTTTAATAGAAGATAATTACAAATGTATGTAACTTTCTGATAACAGTTGATGTGAAAGAAAAAGATTTTTGCTGGAGTACCCCTTTAAGGAGTATTCCTCTCAAACCTAACTTTTCATATGTTGCAGTTCATTGGAATGAGGACTATATTGTGACCTGTCTTCTTTAGGGACAAGAGTACGTGTACCCACTGAATTCTTAAACCAAAGCGATGGCTCCTGTGTGTGCTTACAATAAATAATACAAGAAACAACAAAGCAATGAAACCAATGAGACAGGTTGTACTTTCTGAGATGTTTTTGCCCTTTATTGCATTGTGTTATTCTTTGTTCCAGCACGGAGATCCAATAGGCAGGGACCAGAGGTGTATAAAACGGGAGCAATAAATAAATTGGTGTCCAAGGAGGGGAAAGGCTTCGCTAAATGAACCACCGAGCTTCTCTTGCTTAGCATTCGGCCACCAAGGTTACAAACTCTGTGTGAACAGAGACAAGAATACATCAGTCCGAGGAAAGGAACACAAAGCAAAGACAAACGCGCCCAAGTGATGGGTGCGATAAGTTACCGTCTTTCCTTATCATCCTATGTCTGTTTTATAGTCCTGCTCCAAGGTAAAGCAATCATATACTACATAACTATGGAGGCAATTAAACTGATGAACCTCGACGTGTCCCGCTCATTGTGGGATCTTTAGAATAATCTGACTATTTATTATTGCTACATATATGGAGGGGGACAGATTTATAGCCGAGATGTTTACTATGCTAAACGCTCTATGATGCTGCATCAGGAGGAATCTCGGCCTGTCTTCTCCCGGGCCTGTCCCTAAATTAATAACATCCGTAATGGATGTTGATCGATTAAGACGTATAATGCAGATCAAATACATCTCAAAGAATTATTGGAATTAGAATGGAGAAGGATGATTTAGAGCTCCACAGAGTGAGTATCTCATATTGAGTAATGTTTGTTGTTGGAGCCGATGAATGCTCGCGGACCAGTTTACTCATTCACTTCCAGGCAATCGGCATACTTTGTAAATTGTTCAATAACTTGGGGTTATACAGGCTTAGAAAATCATGGCTGCTTTCTTCAAGAAACAGCACCACTCTTGTCTTCAGTTTGGTTATGGTTTTGCAATAAATGGATCTGAATTGTAATACCGCACACAACCTGGGGACAGGGGTGGCGCTGTTTTTGCTAGAAAGTAGCTGTGTATTTTCTAAGTAACAGTAACAGTAACTAAGTGGAGTAACAGTAAAGAAGGTGTAATGGGAGAGAGAGTATTGGATAATTTCCTAAATAGAGTGTATGACAGGAACAGAAAGTCGGCTATAGGGCATACACTAGACAAGAAGTTGAGATAATGAAGGCAACAAAGGTAAACATAGGTTTTATTGTCATATACCCCTTATATGTCATAAACTTTATATGTTAATGGAAAGCTTACAGCAGGTGAGAAGACTCCATGATTTTCCCATAGCGTACGGGATGCTTAGGATAAAGGTAATTTTCGTACCTTCCATCCCCCCCCCCTTCCCCAGCCCTGTTTTCTATGTTATTAATATATTAATATGTAAATGAGGTGATTTGGTGCCCTGGGGGTGGAACTACCGACCTCAGTGCACCAATTCACTCTGGCTGTCAGCCCCAATGACAGAGGGACAGAGGATGAGAGTCATAAGAGTGTTGCAGAATATGTTAGTGCAATATAAATAAAGGAATTATTATAAACACTAAAAGCAACATAAACCCAGTGTAGCTGATGCCTCCTTAGTGAGTTATGGTACTACATTGTATTGCAGTATTATAATACTAGAACACTGTAAGGGGGGAGTTGTGATATTTAGGGAATAGTAGTTTTGCAACAGCTAGAGTGCCAAAGGTTCCCTATCTCTTCTCTTAAAGTGTCACTGTCGTTAAATTTATTTTTGCAGAAATCAATAGTCCAGGCGATTTTTAGAAACTTTGTAATTGGGTTTATTAGCCAAATATGCCATTATCTGAATGTAAAAAGCCTTTTCCCAGGTCCCCCCTCCTCTCCTTTCTGTCATCCACTCCTCAGAATCAGGAAATCTCGACTGTTTTTTCATCAGTTGGATCTGTCTGGTCTATAAAGAGGGGAGGGGGGAGGGGGAAGGAGCGTGATTAGCGGGCAGCAGAGAACAGAGAACAAAGGATTACTCAGTGGGGGAGCTATTCACAGTGCTATTCAGAGATCAGAGAGGTCAGTGGTGACTGTCAGAGGAGAGAGCCCAGTAATGTGAATGTAAATTAACTCTTTGTTGTCCTGTTTTGCTGCCTTTACTTTCTCTCTCCATAGGAAAACCATGAAGACGGGGGGAGAGCTTCAAACTGCTTTTTCATGATAAAAATTCATTTTTCGGCTAATAAACCCAATTACAAAGTTTCTTAAAATCGCCTGGACTATTGATTTCTGCAATAAACATTTTAACGACAGTGACACTTTAAAGAGACTTTGTTATATCAACCCACACTTACCATCTATGCCGATTTTGCCATCTCCATCTTTGTCACCAGCATTTAGAAGGTCCTTTGTTTCCTTGGCAGAGAGAGCTCTGCCCTCAGCGGAGAAACCTTTCAGTATAAGACTAGAAGAATAGGAATAAATGATCAAACATGTGTAGTACTAAAAAGGTGGTAAAGTATTCTTCATCTGTTTGAATTGTGAAGCTATATATACCAATATACACAGTATGACCTTTATAGAAGATTTGTTATCACTTATATTTGGGATTAGTAGTAAATTTTAAGTTTTTATCTTTAGGCCTGACAATTCTTCCATAAAGGTGCTTAGTTATATAGTGGTTGTGTTACATAGTAAGTAAAAATCTATGGGCAGTAGACCACTGGATTATTGCCACTCTAGGTACCATGTGGACAATGTGAACTAATCATAGGAGTTCTCATAACGCGGACAAATATTTGAGGTGTTTAAGCAGGTTAAGGAATATTGATGTTTTATTCTATGTGACATCTTATATAGTATAGATCAGTGCTTCTGAAAATGTTTCTACTGGAGCCTCATCTAACAAACCAAGGCAATGCCTGGGCCTCAACAGACTGACCAAGAGGGAGCCTGGGCCTCACCATCTGTGATGAAAGTCCATTTAAAAGCTGAAAATAATGCTAGGGCTACCCTTTCACCCATCTCCCAAGCTCTATATACTAATAAAGCAAGTACAAAATAAATTAATAATGTAGCTAAAGTGGAGATTTTTGCAAACAGCAAAAGGACTGTGCAGATCATAGTTACTTTTGTGAAATCTGGCTCCACAGCTGGGCCTCACCAACAACTAGGGGGCGCCTCACAGTTTGAGAAGCACTGGTATAGATAGTATCTTGCTGATAAGAGAACAGTGTGTGAAGAAGACCTTGGGTATGGGACATTGTTGTGGGTTCAAGCGTATTTCGGCCAATTACTGGAAGCTCTGACCTCTGTAATTAAAGGGGTGATCGCCAGAATGTCCCTTTACAATACACCACTTCCTGTAGGACATACAGGAGCTGATAAGTAAGGATTGAGATTTTTTTATTAGAAGCAATTTACAGATTTTTACAGCTTTCTGACACCAGTTGATTGGAAAACATTCTTTTTCCACCAGACCTAAGACGTCTCCATTTGGTAGACGACTTAATATGCTGGTTTATATTCTTTTTGTTCTAATATATTCTTATATTCAGATGATTTTTTTTTCATTCTTTATTCCTTACTATTATTATGGGGGAGCAGTCCTCCTTGAGATGTTAACAGCCATAATGGTGATATCACCTGCCTAATTTTGTTTAGGCCTTCCTTGTGTTGCCCAAACATCTCTGACCCTTAAAGGAATGGACAACATCACCTGGCAACATGTTAACAGCAGATCCTATCAGCTGCGAGGTGCGACCTCCATGGATTGTTCCTGCTTTACACCATATTCCAAGGAATTTTTGAGGCTGTTTCGCCACCCTTAACCCTTTAAGGACAGAGTCAATTTCGATTTTTGCGTTTTCGTTTTTTCCTCCTTGTGCTTAAAAGGCCATAGCAGTTGCATTTTTCCACCTAGCGACCCACATGAGCCCTTATTTTTTGCATCACTAATTGTACTTTGCAATGACAGGCTGAATTTTTGCATAAAGTACACTGCGAAACCAGAAAAAAATTCAAAGTGTGGGGAAATTGAAAAAAAAAACGCATTTTGTTTATTTGGGGGAAATGTGTTTTTACGCCATTCGCCCTGGGGTAAAACTGACTTGTTATATATGTTCCTCAAGTCGTTACGATTAAAACGATATGTAACATGTATAACTTATATTGTATCGGATGGCCTGTAAAAAATTTAAACCATTGTCAACAAATATACGTCACTTAAAATCGCTCCATTCCCAGGCTTATAGCGCTTTTATCCTTTGGTCTATGGGGCTGTGTCAGGTGTCATTTTTTGCGCCATGATGTTTACTTTCTATCGGTACCTTGATTGCGCATATACAACTTTTTGATCGCTTTTTATTACAATTTTTCTGGATTTGATGCGACCAAAAATGCGCAATTTTGCACTTTGGGATTTTTTTGCGCTGACGCCGTTTACCGTGTGAGATCAGGAATGTGATTAATTAATAGTTCGGGCGATTACGCACGCGGCGATAGCAAACATGTTTGTTTATGTATTTATTTATTTACTTTTATTTATAACCTGGGAAAAGGGGGGTGATTCAGACTTTTATTAGGGGAGGGGGCTTTTTACTATTAACAACACTTTTTTTTTATTTTACACTTATACTAGAAGCCCCCCTGGGGGACTTCTAGTATAAGTGCTCTGATCTCTCATTGAGATCTCTGCAGCATAGATATGCTGCAGAGATCCATGAGATAGGCACTCGTTTGCTTTCGGCTGCTGCAGCCGGAAACAAACGAGTGCCGAGCCGAGGACGGCGCCATCTTGGACGCGTCCCCGGCCGGCTTCAGTTACGGAGATCGCTCCTCCGGGATAACATCCCGGAGGAGCGATCTCCTCCACTAGACCCCAGGGAACAGCTGAATCCGGTAATCGGATGCAGCTGTCATGGTTGACAGCTGCATCTGATTACTGTATTAGCGGGCACGGCGATCGGACCGTGCCCGCTAATACCTACGGTCCCGAGCTACTCGCGGCACCCGGGACCGGCGCGGTTCAGAGCGGGGTCGCCGCGCGGCCCCGCTCTGAACTTCCTTACCGGCATCAGGGCGTAAATTTACGCCCGATGTCGTTAAGGGGTTAAAGGAGAAGTCCGGTGAAAATTTTTATTAAAGTATTGTATTGTCCCCCAAAATTTATACAAATTATCAATATACACTTATTACGGGAAATGCTTATAAAGTGCTTTTTTCCCTACACTTACTACTGCATCAAGGCTTCACTTCCTGGATAACATGGTGATGTCACTTCCTGGATAAAATGGTGATGTCCCTTCCTGGATAAAATGGTGATGTGACGACCCGACTCCCAGAGCTGTGCGGGCTTTGACTGCGAGAGAGGATGATGGCAGGGAAATGCTCAGTGTCCCTCCAGTGCCCTGTGTCCCTCAGTGTCCCCTGCCATCATCCTCTCCAGCAGCCACAGCATGCACAGCTCTGGGAGTCGGGTTGTGACATCATCATGTTATCCAGGAAGTGCAAAAGGACGCTGGTTGACCTCAGGGAGATCAACCAAAACACCGCAGAGACACCATCACATGTCTCAACGTCAGTGTATTCTAGAACATTGCCCCCTGGGAAATCGAATATGCAAAAGAACACTGCAGAGACACCATCACATGTCTCGACGTCAGTGAACTAGCCAGACCTTCCCTCCGGGAAGGAACAACCAAGCCAAAGCGTTCTCCAGTCAAGGAAACCACCTCAGCAAGGTATCCATCCACAGACAGCTGTTTCGGGGTTTTTGCCCCTCATCAGTGTGGAGTAGGTTTCTGGCTAGTGGGAGCAATGACTAGTAAGTGCATGCAAAAGGACGCTGGTTGACCTCAGGGAGATCAACCAAAACACCGCAGAGACACCATCACATGTCTCAACGTCAGTGTATTCTAGAACATTGCCCCCTGGGAAATCGAATATGCAAAAGAACACTGCAGAGACACCATCACATGTCTCGACGTCAGTGAACTAGCCAGACCTTCCCTCCGGGAAGGAACAACCAAGCCAAAGCGTTCTCCAGTCAAGGAAACCACCTCAGCAAGGTATCCATCCACAGACAGCTGTTTCGGGGTTTTTGCCCCTCATCAGTGTGGAGTAGGTTTCTGGCTAGTGGGAGCAATGACTAGTAAGTGCATGCAAAAGGACGCTGGTTGACCTCAGGGAGATCAACCAAAACACCGCAGAGACACGATCACATGTCTCAACGTCAGTGTATTCTAGAACATTGCCCCCTGGGAAATCGAATATGCAAAAGAACACTGCAGAGACACCATCACATGTCTCGACGTCAGTGAACTAGCCAGACCTTCCCTCCGGGAAGGAACGACCAAGCCAAAGCGTTCTCCAGTCAAGGAAACCACCTCAGCAAGGTATCCATCCACAGACAGCTGTTTCGGGGTTTTTGCCCCTCATCAGTGTGGAGTAGGTTTCTGGCTAGTGGGAGCAATGACTAGTAAGTGCATGCAAAAGGACGCTGGTTGACCTCAGGGAGATCAACCAAAACACCGCAGAGACACGATCACATGTCTCAACGTCAGTGTATTCTAGAACATTGCCCCCTGGGAAATCGAATATGCAAAAGAACACTGCAGAGACACCATCACATGTCTCGACGTCAGTGAACTAGCCAGACCTTCCCTCCGGGAAGGAACAACCAAGCCAAAGCGTTCTCCAGTCAAGGAAACCACCTCAGCAAGGTATCCATCCACAGACAGCTGTTTCGGGGTTTTTGCCCTCATCAGTGTGGAGTAGGTTTCTGGCTAGTGGGAGCAATGACTAGTAAGTGCATGCAAAAGGACGCTGGTTGACCTCAGGGAGATCAACCAAAACACCGCAGAGACACCATCACATGTCTCAACGTCAGTGTATTCTAGAACATTGCCCCCTGGGAAATCGAATATGCAAAAGAACACTGCAGAGACACCATCACATGTCTCGACGACGTCGAGACATGTGATGGTGTCTCTGCAGTGTTCTTTTGCATATTCGATTTCCCAGGGGGCAATGTTCTAGAATACACTGACGTTGAGACATGTGATGGTGTCTCTGCGGTGTTTTGGTTGATCTCCCTGAGGTCAACCAGCGTCCTTTTGCATGCACTTACTAGTCATTGCTCCCACTAGCCAGAAACCTACTCCACACTGATGAGGGGCAAAAACCCTGAAACAGCTGTCTGTGGATGGATACCTTGCTGAGGTGGTTTCCTTGACTGGAGAACGCTTTGGCTTGGTTGTTCCTTCCCGGAGGGAAGGTCTGGCTAGTTCACTGACGTCGAGACATGTGATGGTGTCTCTGCAGTTTTCTTTTGCATATTCGATTTCCCAGGGGGCAATGTTCTAGAATACACTGACGTTGAGACATGTGATGGTGTCTCTGCGGTGTTTTGGTTGATCTCCCTGAGGTCAACCAGCGTCCTTTTGCATGCACTTACTAGTCATTGCTCCCACTAGCCAGAAACCTACTCCACACTGATGAGGGGCAAAAACCCCGAAACAGCTGTCTGTGGATGGATACCTTGCTGAGGTGGTTTCCTTGACTGGAGAACGCTTTGGCTTGGTTGTTCCTTCCCGGAGGGAAGGTCTGGCTAGTTCACTGACGTCGAGACATGTGATGGTGTCTCTGCAGTGTTCTTTTGCATATTCGATTTCCCAGGGGGCAATGTTCTAGAATACACTGACGTTGAGACATGTGATGGTGTCTCTGCGGTGTTTTGGTTGATCTCCCTGAGGTCAACCAGCGTCCTTTTGCATGCACTTACTAGTCATTGCTCCCACTAGCCAGAAACCTACTCCACACTGATGAGGGGCAAAAACCCCGAAACAGCTGTCTGTGGATGGATACCTTGCTGAGGTGGTTTCCTTGACTGGAGAACGCTTTGGCTTGGTTGTTCCTTCCCGGAGGGAAGGTCTGGCTAGTTCACTGACGTCGAGACATGTGATGGTGTCTCTGCAGTGTTCTTTTGCATATTCGATTTCCCAGGGGGCAATGTTCTAGAATACACTGACGTTGAGACATGTGATGGTGTCTCTGCGGTGTTTTGGTTGATCTCCCTGAGGTCAACCAGCGTCCTTTTGCATGCACTTACTAGTCATTGCTCCCACTAGCCAGAAACCTACTCCACACTGATGAGGGGCAAAAACCCCGAAACAGCTGTCTGTGGATGGATACCTTGCTGAAGTGGTTTCCTTGACTGGAGAACGCTTTGGCTTGGTTGTTCCTTCCCGGAGGGAAGGTCTGGCTAGTTCACTGACGTCGAGACATGTGATGGTGTCTCTGCAGTGTTCTTTTGCATATTCGATTTCCCAGGGGGCAATGTTCTAGAATACACTGACGTTGAGACATGTGATGGTGTCTCTGCGGTGTTTTGGTTGATCTCCCTGAGGTCAACCAGCGTCCTTTTGCATGCACTTACTAGTCATTGCTCCCACTAGCCAGAAACCTACTCCACACTGATGAGGGGCAAAAACCCCGAAACAGCTGTCTGTGGAT
Organism: Dendropsophus ebraccatus; assembly: GCF_027789765.1. Lineage (NCBI taxonomy): Eukaryota > Metazoa > Chordata > Amphibia > Anura > Hylidae > Dendropsophus > Dendropsophus ebraccatus. Next base: position 138,317,083 of record NC_091457.1, on the reverse strand, counting down.
GGATACCTTGCTGAGGTGGTTTCCTTGACTGGAGAACGCTTTGGCTTGGTTGTTCCTTCCCGGAGGGAAGGTCTGGCTAGTTCACTGACGTCGAGACATGTGATGGTGTCTCTGCAGTGTTCTTTTGCGTTATCCAGGAAGTGACATCACCATGTTATCCAGGAAGTGAAGCCTTGATGCAGTAGTAAGTGCAGAGAGAAAAGCACTTTATAAGCATTTCCCGTCATAAGTGTATATTGGCGATTTGTATAACTTTTGGGGGGGGGGGAATACAATACTTTAATAAAAATTTTGGCCGGACTTTTCCTTTAATTCAATCCTCTTCCTTTAATTCAGGCCAAGCGTTCCTGTGTTGTCTATGGAGAGAGGTAAGTCGTAGCTTGAGAACTCTAGCTGCGGCTTTTTCCTCTCTGAACAAAGGGGTTGGCTATGATTCCATAACTTTTCCATGGTTGTTCAGGCTGGCCCCATACACCTTAGATTGGCATCTGAATCCAAATATATAGGAAAGTGAATTTGAGGTAGCTTAATGCAGAATTGGTGTAAGATTCAAGAGGAGTACTGCATTGACATTAAGATGTGTATATACTGTATGTATATATATATATATATATATATATATATATATATATATATATATACATATATATATTTGATAATGGAGAAACCTCCACTACCTAGAGAAAGGGAAAAGTGCACTGTTAAACTAGGCTAGAACAGGTAAAAGAGAGAAAAAACAAAACTTGTGCTCTTAGTTCTCCCCATTGTAGTCTATTAAAATTAAAGGTTTTGTCCAGAGAACACATTTTTCAATTAACAGAGAGTTTTGAGTGAGCTAAAAAAAAAAAAACACATACTCACCTGTTACCAATCCCATGCTATTCTGAGATCTACCTAGTCCCTTATGGACACATAGAAGATATCCACTCAACCAATCACTGGCCTTAGCAGTGACCTGCCTCAAACAGTGATTAGCTGAGCAGGCACTTACTATGTATTGAGAGGAAAGCAGGAAGTTCTCTGCAGTGGGGATCAGCACTGTTACAATAGCAATAGATGCCCACCCTGAGCTCTGCAAATAAAAATACAAAGGGGAAGATTTATCAAGCTGGTGTACAGTAGAATTGTCTTAGTTGCCCCTAGCAACCAATCAGATTCCATGTTTCATTCCTCAAAGGTTCTTAAAAAATGAAAGGTGGAATCTGATTGGCTGCTAGGGGCAACTAAGACAATTCTACTTTATGCCAGCTCGATAAATCTCCCTCAAAGTCTCTAGAATACCCCTTTAAGGAAAAAAACTGTGAAGTTGTAAGCAGCAGAGTATACAGAAATAGCATCACTCATTTTAATTTAATGAACCAATCAAGGCATATGTGCTGGTGTGTAGGCATCGCTCTATCTATAAGCTAACGTACACTTCCTATCCATTTGCTTTTCTGAAGGATTGTACATTTGTGCCTACTTATAGCTTATGGTTTCTGAAAATGGAAAAAGATAGTTGCATTGCATCCAGCAGAAACATGTCCATTAACTCACGAGAGCTCGTCTTCCTCTATGAACCCACTGGCATCTTGATCCAGGATTTTGAAAACTTTCTCCATGTCCCCTTTACTCTTGGCTTTTAGGCCGACCATCTCAAAGAATTTCTTGTGGTTGAAAGAATCAGCAGCTGGATTGAAATATAAGAAAGTTTATTGGTGAATGAAAAAATGTTATCTTGCTGGTCAGTCAGCAAACCTTATACAGTTTCCATATTACTTTAGTTATCGACAAATGGCATTCAATGTACATTAGATGTAAAGCAATGCCTTAAAGGGGTACTCCAGAGAAAAGAACTTACTGGCATCACTAAGTTATACAGATATATCCTTACTTGTATTTAAAAATCTCAAGTCTTCCGGTACTTATCAGCTGCTGTATGACCTTCAGAAAGTAGTCTGACACTGTGCACTCTGCTGCCACCTCTGTCTGTGACAGGAACTGTCCAGAGCAGTAGCAAATCCCCATAGAAAACCTCTCCTGCCCTGGACAGTTCCTGACATGGACAGAGGTGGCAGCAGAGAGCTAATTTATAATTCTATATAACTTTCTGGCACCAGTTAATTTAAATTTGTTTTTACCGGAGTACCCCTTTAAATGATCCTATAAAACTAGTTCGCAATATCAGAAGATGTGTTAGCACATAGAACATAAAGGTGAGTATGTACATGTGCCTTTGGCCCTTCAGCTGTTGAAAAACTACAATTCCCATCAGTCTTTGGGGATTGTAGTTTTGCAACAGCTGGAGGGCCAAAAGTTCCCCATCCTTGGCTTATGACCTCAGCATAACAATGACTAGTCTCCTAATGTATGTTTATTGTTGTAATCCTTTGTGTGATCATCTACATTAAAGCGACTCTGTACCCACAATTTGCCCCCCCCCCCCCCAATAAAAAACCACTTGTACCTTTGGATAGCTGCTTTTAATCCAAGATCTGTCCTGCCGTCCGTTCAGCAGGTGATGCAGTTATTGGTGGTGCAAAGTATCTGAGCCCTTACTTTGCACCACCCCCTCCGTTCTTCCTCCCCACCCTCCTCATCATTAGGAATGCTCCAGGCAGATTGCTTCCTATTCCCCACCTGTGTTACCACAGCACATGGGCTGGATCTTTAAGATACCTGTGCAATGTTCAAACAGAAGTAAATATTCCAGTGGCATTCCTAATGATGAAGAGGGTGGGGAGGAGGGACGGAGGGGAGATAGGGCACAGGGCTGCAATTTTAAAAGTAGTTTTTTATGACAATAACTGCATCACCTGCCAAACGGACCGCAGGACAGACCTTGGATTAAAAGCAGCTATCTGAAGGTACAAGTGGTTTGGGGGGTCAGATTGTGGGTACAGAGTCACTTTAAACACTGTATCTGCCCACCACTTTTTATGTTTTTAAGTTCTTTTCTATAGTTTTGTTGGTCTCTTTTGCCCCAGTAAATCTATCTATACACATCATGATGAATTGTTAATGATATAGTGAGGATTGTCCAGGATTATCATCATAGATCTGTCACTCATACTCATTAGACCAATGGGTAGGGAATAGAGATGAGCGAACCTGGAGCATGCTCGAGTCGATCCGAACCTGAACTTTGGGCATTTGATTAGCGGTGGCTGCGGAAGTTGGATAAAGCCATAAGGCTATGTGGAAAACATGGATATAGTCATTGGCTGTATCCATGTTTTCCAGACAATGTTAGAGCTTTATCCAAGTTTAGCAGCCCCCGCTAATCAAATGCTGATCGTTCGAGTTTGGATGCACTCGAACCCGAACCCGGTTTGCTCATCTCTAGTAGGGAACCTTCATCTCTCAAGCTGTTGCAAAACTACAATTCCCATCATACCTGGACAGCCGAAGCTGTGGCTGTCCAGGCATGATGGGAATTGTAGTTTTGCAACAGCCGGAGGACCAAAGGTTCCCCATCCCTGCAAGAAACCGAAGTTAATGAAAATAGCCGATTCTAACCATAACCAAGGTGCACTGGGTAAAATTTAACCCTGAATGATTTTAATCATCTGGAAGGAATTCAGCTGCTTATGAAAGATCTTTAGTTCGGGAAATATCATATCTAGGAAAAGACGTTCCTTGAAAGATTGTTCTCCGAAAGACTATTCATCCTGTATGGCTTATAATTTATGGCTTGCTTAAGGGACTATAATGGTCAATGCGGACTAAACTGTGTATGACGGCATCGGTGGAATCGTTATTCAACCATCAACGTCCTCCTCTCTAATGTAAATGGCTGCCTTAAAAGGATTAGTCTTGGCTGATGGAAATGGAAAAAACGCCTTAATTAAAGAGATTTTGATATTACTTAGAACCCTGGGACCAACGTTTCCAAGCAGGGGTGCCACCATGCGCAAACGGTCCATAGGTCAATGGGTGTCCATTGGGTTTGACGCACTAGGTCTGACTAATAAAGGGGTGCGGATGGGGGATCCTATGTGTTACCCAATGGACAGTCACAAAGACGTTGTTTCTATAAAATTACGATTAACTATCGAGTAATATAGTATGACTTTTCCTTTTCACGTATCATTTTGCTGCCTAGTAATTCCGCATTCTCTCCATTGGACCATTGCCAGCTGCACTTAATAAAGTATAGCTTTAAATGACATACTCTAGATTACATGAGGAGGAGCAGTTTTTTTTTATATGACACAATTTACGGCGTATCATAATCCGGGCTGGATATGACGCCGGCATCATTTCATCTTTAATTGCTTTCAGGGAACAATACGGCTCGGTGTCCCTCAGGCTGCAGTTTTCTGTGATATAAAGATGTTAATCAGATGTTCCTTTGGAGCGAACAGGCTCTTACGACTCACTTTCTGCAGATTTATACAGACATAACTGTGGTGAAGGACAGATGGAGAGATGGTCACAAAAAGAAGAAGAAGAGGAGGATGGACAGGCGGGCAGGCAGGAGAAGATAGAGGAGATAAGAAGAGAAGATTGAGGCTGGGAGGGGACCAGAGGAAGGGATGCACAGCTTGGGCTATAAAGCTTTGTAAGGGTTGAACAAGGTCACAGCTCCTTTTAGAGTATCTTTAAATTTTTCAAATAAAAGTCATATATAAAAGTCATACAAAGTATATAAAATCTAGTAATAGAAAAAGGACATTGGGCATTAAAGACTTTTTTTTTAAACTTTTACATAGTGAAGGTAGTTGTCCCTTTATAATTCACACCCTTGTAAATTCCCAGATTTAAGATGACTTTATCAGCAAAATAAGTTTTAATTCCTCCCAAGCATACACACACAGTCGAACTTCTCCTACCTGAAAAGGCCCCCACAGCCTTAGAGATATCAGCAGCAGCGAGTACATCAGTCATAGACATTGCGGCTCTGGATCTGCAAGAGAATGGGACAGACTGAGAGGCAGGGTATGTTCTGCTGGACTCATCACTTCCGAGGGGGCAGCCGACCTGACTGCGGCTGCTTGCAGGCACGCAAACTCCAGTGACAGAGTACTAAGGGGGGGTGGCTAGCTGAGGGTGAAACTGCTGGCTGAAAGCCACGGGGCAATGTGCCAGTCACCTGAGAATTTACCAAAGTCACATTATGTTCTGCGTATAAGGAAAGCCATAAGCATTCAGGTACCCTGCGGATGGGAACAAGAGGGTTAATGCTATTTCAGCCTCCTATAGATGTATGCTCTTAGCATAAATCATTTTCTTCCTGCAGTTACATCAAAGCGCGGCGGAGAATTCTCTTTACATTGATTAGTCTTACTTGGTGCTTAATTTTGCAGTAAAGCCTCGACTAGCATGACTATGCTTTATTATACTGCATATAATCCACCACTGGCACAGCCGTTCCTCAATTTGCTTTTATTCTTCCAAAACTCTGCATGCCCACAGCACGCCAGTATGTGTCCCTTTAGAAATGGCTTCAGGTAGCATGCAAGGCTTTAATAATAGAAAAAATATCTATAATAAGCATATGGGAGTTTTAAACAGTTAACCCCCTTGGCCCGTCTGTCAATCATGTGGCCCCTCCTCCGGCCCCTCCTCCGTCCCTGCACTCGGCTTATGGTTATAGACCATTATTATAAAGGATGACATATTGTTTATTATAGCTGTACCTGCATTGCAGCTCAGTGCCTAATGCCAGGTGAGGCGAATACTCCTGCAGCCTTGGATATATCCAGTAACTGGGTGGCCTGGGACATTCCTCAGCTACATAGATTTAATTAAAATGACTATGTACATTGAAATCCTATGTATTTTATAAATGTCAGATGGCCTGACCCTGGCGTTAATTCCTCGAGACACTTCGGCGCTTGCCTTTTGCTTAAGGACATCAGGGCCTGTGTCCTAGATTTCAGGTAATGCACTTCAGCCAATGCATCTCACACTTACTATGCTTTGCTTCTTGCATGCTAAGAGACTGTTCGTTGCATATAATAAAGGCTCATTTCAGGGAGGCCAAATGACAATGACTTTGCAGCATTCTAGTGACCAAGAACTCTCAGCACTTCAAGAAGCAAGTGGCATAAGAGCACCCAGTGAGCATGGTAATAAGGACCCCCTGATGGACCCCCATATATATAGCGATGTTTAAAGGGTTAGCCCCATCTCACAAAGTGATGGCATATTAATAGATAGGATCCAATTTCTGGGAGATGAGAAGGAAGGGGCTGCATAGTTGCATAGCTCCAAGTGAATTGGGCTAGCTGCAATTGCCTGCATAGTTAGGTGGCCGGGAGTGCTGCTCTGCAGGGAAAAGCTCTGCAGCCTGTTATTTTCAGAATTGGTGGGGGTCCCAGATGTTGGCCCCTCACTAATTGTAAAGTTATGGCTTAGCCTAATGAAATATTATGATCTTATATGAGATTGGAATACTCCATGAAGACCAACAAGTCCAAAAAAACCAATGGAGGCAACAAATGCTTTGGGGCCTCTTCATTATTAGGTAGCCAAACACTATTCACAAATAGTCCAGACGGGGTGAGCCGGACTTCAAAAGAGGCTTGGTTTATGGAAACCGGGCAGAAAAAGGTGATTTTGAGGCTTCTGGGCCAAGGCCTAAAGTCTAATTGGTCTTCCACTTACACAAAGTTTCGGGTTAGAGAGACTTTGCCCACATTGAGCGATCAGGTGGAGCCTGACTGCCCAGCGTGTGCAGCATCTCTTCTTGACGAGCTTTGTAGAAAGGTGTTTGGGGGATAAAAGCAATGCTCTGCTCAGATCACACACACAAAAAAAAATCAATTAAAATAATAAAAATGCTGCTGTACCTAGACGTACTTTATATACATGGCGCCACCTTCTATTTTGAATTTTCTTCTCAGAAAGTCCACCTATTGTGGCATTGGTCACACATGCTCAGTAGCTCAGTACCATCATAGATCCTCTTGCACTTGTTTAGCAGAGTGATTTGTGCTATTGTGCAGGTCAGCCAATAAGAATTAGGCAGAGAATAAAGAGAACAACATGGGGGAGGAGAATTTTTTTTTTAGGGTAGCTTCACACGTACGGGATCCGCAGTGGATTACACGCTGCCGTGCACTGATTGGCTGATGAGGAGCATGGGGAGCCGGGAGCTTCGCACAGCTGCGGCGCCGAGCAGGTAATGTATGCTCGGGGCCGTGGCTGCGGCCGGGCGTTTAAGGGGTCCGGTCACATATCCTCAGCAGAATAAAAATTCCGCTGCGATTATGTGACCCCACAGAACTTCACTATACCAGGATCCGCAGCGGATTTCGCCAAAAGCTTGCAGCGTGAAATCCGCTGCGGATCTGGTACGTGTGAAGGCACCATTACAAATAGTTTCAATTGAAAATATGCTATGCTTTCCATGACTACATAGGGGGAGATTTATCAAACTGGTGTTAAGTAGAATTGTCTTAGTTGCCCCTAGCAACCAATCAGATTCCACCTTTCATTTTTCAAAGAATCTGTGAGAAATGGAAAGCTTAATCTGATTGGTTGCTAGGGGCAACTAAAATAATTCTACTTTACACCAGTTTGATAAATCTCCCCCATAGTGTTTAGAGGGGTAGTCTCACCAACACCCACTAACAAAACATCCCCTATCCATTGAATAGGGGATAAACTACATGATCAAGGGGGTTTAACTGCAGGTTGCCTAATGTCTCAAAAACAAGGGTCCTGGGTCTCCGAGACTGCCACATCATACATTGTCAGCCCGTGACTGCCACCTTATTCCAGATTGTTGTTATTCCAGACCCCTGCAACCATGAATTTCCACCCTAGCATGTGGGATAGTTGGACAACCCCTCTAATAGTAGGTAAACCCCTTTAAGTGCAGATTGCCTAGTTCAAACATAAAGTCATACGGATACAATGCAGTCATGAAAAACAAGATTTTGGCCTCGATATATAAGGAAATGTCCCATAGTAACACCATGAAATGGATGCAGCAGTGTAACCCTGGGCACCATGCCACGCTGTAAAAACCTAAATACACTTTTGGCTTCAGCGTCTCTAAGCAAACGGGTTTCCATGATTGTCAGCCTGTTTCTTTTTGAGAAGCTAAAGATTCCATTATTCCAGGGGATTTTCAGTTTCCTGACTATGACATGATGAGGTTTATCTGACTGGTTTCTTCTTCTTGACAGGAAATAAGTGATGCAGGTGCAAAGTGCGGTATAAGAAAAAAAAAAAAAAAAAAAAATCGTTACAGCCTTAGTGACATTTCCCTGACTGGCGGAGACACTGATCAGATTACTAACTAAGTGTGACGCACATAGTGGGAAACGCATTGACGCTTCACTTTAATGTCAGGATTGTCCATGAAATACACAAGTGCTGATCATCGCCTGGATGAGCCGAGACCAATTCCTTTGTGGCAAAAATATGATTCCAGCCGGGGAGGGATGCTAAGGGTCTCATTGTGTCTGCCAAGATGAATTCTCCTCTGTAACAACTTGCTGACAGTGCAGGGCACCGGGTGCTATGAATCCAGCCTTACTAGTAACTGTATCCGGCCTACCCCCTCCCGTATTCTCTGTTGGCATCGCTCTTCCTCTGGCTGAGGATACTGGCACCTGGGACGTGAGCTGTGTATTTATGGAGTATTAGCAGCAGTATAGACCCTATCTAACCCTCTGCTCTATCTCATGTATCCTGTTATGTCTAATACCTCTAGTACTTGGCAAGGTGTGAGGGAGCAGTATTTTACAGCCCTCATGATTTCACCTCAGATATCTATATATAAAGTGTTTAAAGGGAACCTGTTACATTGAAAATGCAGCCCTAACATGTTATAGAGCAGTAGGAGCTGAGCAGAGCGATATATAGTTATGTGGGGATATTTCTGGGAAAACGTGTCATTTATTTGTATAAATCTCTTTTCATGTTGAGCTAAAAAGTCATGTGGGTGGTCCCACTCAGCTCTGTTTATGAACAGTATCTATCAATCACTGAGTAGTCACCGCCTACTTGACTAGCACAAAATGAGTAGAGATATCAATGAATAAATCATAAGTTATCCCAGAAAAAATACCCACAAAATTACGTATCAATCTACTCAGCTCCTCCTGCTCTATTACATGATGCCTGCAGATTGGACTGAATTCTCAAGGTGACAGTTTCCCTTTAAGACAAATAGAAATCTTCTCTTATTTAAATGTATATATATTGACCCTCCCAGTTGTATATGATGAGAATGTATACTTGGCTTCGGGACCTTTTACCCATGCTGATTATTCTGAGATATAAACGGAAATGTGCAGGAGACTATGATGAAGTTAGTAGGCCGCAGTAGCAATCCAGCTACACAATTCATTTGTGTGGATCGGCCACTGATGGCTTTCCAAATAACAGCCAGTCTTATGGATTAACACTCACTTGTGGCATCAGGGGCGGACAGCATAGGGCCCCTGTGCAAAAAAAATTGCCTGCCCCCCCCCCCCCCCCATAAGCAAGACATGCCACCACATTCCTGGCTGCCCCCCTTACCCACACTCTACCCATCCTGGCTGACCCCCATCCCCACACACAATACCCCACCTGACCCCCCAGTGGTCCTCCAGGTCATCAGAATACCCAATTCCACAAGTGCCAATGTACGACCACCAGGTGACATCACTGGTGCACGCGTCCCGAGGCAGGCAGGAGTGTTGCACCGTTACGGTCGGTCATGGATAACATATCCAATAAACGAGTGCGGTAAGTGGGAAAGGCTGCGGCTGCTGGCATCTTGGCACTGACGGGCCACGGATGGCAGGGTATGGGATCAGGCGCCTGGTACTTGGGTGGATGGACTATACATGTCACCTATGCAGCAGGGCCCGGGCAGTTGAGGGGCCCACTAGGCTGTGGCTCAGAGTCCAAACTTGGAGGGTCCCTCTGTTGGCCTGGGCCCCTGTGCAGCTGAACAGGCTGCACAAGTGATATGTCCGCCACTGTGTGGCGTAGTTTCAGGCCATGTAAAAGGACGCTTGCTAGTTATTTGCTGCAGGGCCAAACTTAGCAGTCGTATGGGAGGGCCCAGTGGCTTATGAGGCCCCATAGAGAAAATGGAGTCCAATAGTTGGCCCTTAGTTGAAGTTGTCAGTGGAACAGGCTACTATCCATGTCATTGGTCTGGGAGGATAATGTTTCCCCTAGTAAAGACCACCAGCTGGTGTAGGGAGTCTTAAAAGCTAGGCAGTGCTCCCTAGGAAAGGTACTGTAAGCTGACGGTCTTTACAAGGCGAAGCAGTACCAAGATCCGTGACCTCCCAAGGCCTCTCATACCTCCCAACTGTCCCGGATCTGGCGGGACGGTCCCGATTTTGGGGTCATGTCCCGCCGTCCCGGTACAGCCCCGATGTGTCCCGCTGCCGCGCACCTCTCCCCAGCCGGAGCCGCCGGATCCTGTGGGATCTGGTGCGGAGCGGCAGAGTGAAGGAGCTGTAACTGTCGCCCTGTGTACCCTGTGGCAGTGCGGGGGCTGGTGTGATGTGGATGGAGGAGACAGTGTGCTGCGGTGCCCGGGCTGTAGCTGCTTCCTGTGTGACCCGGTCACCGCAGTACACGTGCTGTTGCTGCAGGCTCTATCTGTGGGGGAGCTGAGGAGGCACTGAGGCTGGTATCTGGCCGACAAGTGTCTCCCCGGGCAGAGCTGCTGGAGGCAAGGGAGCACGGGCCACACTACAGATGGAGGTAATGGGTGTGTAGGGTGGGGGAGGAATGGTCCAGGGCTGGGGGCACACTTACACTTACGGACGGTCCCAGTGTCTCCCAGGAAGCCCGCCCCCAGTTGATAAGCCCCGCCCCCGATGTAACCCGCGGGAGGTATAGTAACTCTTATCACGGACTGTTAGATCACCCAGCTTTCCAGCATCATCTATTGAAGTGAGTTTAATGGGGGTCACCCAGCTTTCCAGCATCATCTATTGAAGTGAGTATAATGGAGGTCACCCAGCTTTCCAGCATCATCTATTGAAGTGAGTATAATGGAGGTCACCCAGCTTTCCCAGTATCTCATAGTCAGTATAATGGGGGTCACCCAATTTTCCCAGTATCTCATAGTCAGTATAATGGAGGTTACCCAGCTTTCCCAGTATCTCATAGTCAGTATAATGGAGGTCACCCATCTTTCCCAGTATCTCATAGTCAGTATAATGCAGGTCACCCAGCTTTCCCAGTATCTCATAGTCAGTATAATGGAGGTTACCCAGCTTTCCCAGTATCTCATAGTCAGTATAATGGAGGTCACCCAGCTTTCCCAGCATCTTGTATAGTAGTCAGTATAATGGCGGTCACCCAGCTTTCTCAGCATCTTGTATGGTAGGCAGTATAATGGAGTTCACCCAGCTTTCCCAGCATCTTGTATAGTAGTATAATGAAGGTCACTCGGCTTTCCGACCATCTTGTATAATGAGGTCACCAAGCTTTCCTACCATCTTGTATAGTAGTCATTATAATGGAGGTCACCAAGCGTTCCCAGCATCTTGTATAGTAATATAATGAAGGTCACCCAGCTTTCCCAGCATCTTGTATAGTAGTCAGTATAATGGCGGTCACCCAGCTTTCCCAGCATCTTTTATGGTAGTCAGTATAATGGAGGTCACCCAGCTTTCCCAGCATCTTGTATAGTAGTATAATGGTAATAGGTGACGTGGATATGGGGGTGTGGCTATGGGGGCGTGGTTATGGGGAGGGGTGGCTATAGGGGCGTGGCACATTGCCGTGACTGTCCCTCTTTCCTCTCAGCAAAAGTTGGGAGGTATGGCCTCTCAAGCAGCCAGCCAGCACCCTGCTATGTACTGACATGAGGCAATAATCCTGATACAGATTACTAATAACCCTAGTCATGTTTCATGGCTCTTTTATGGACTTACAGCATAGCTACCTTTAAGAGGTTGCATTAGTAGGACAGCGGTCATGCCCATACCATTTATACATGTCCAGTTGACTAACACAGCGTCTTTAACTTGGCCAACTTGTTGGTCCCAGAGTGGTCTTAGTCTTCCCTGTGTTTTATAGTTTCGGGAAAAACTTTTTGTCCTTGTCAAGAAAACTGCGGACAGAGCTATAACTAAATGTAAAATCAATTCACGAGATGGTTTGTGACCAATCGTAGAACACTCTCAGGAATCTTTATTGGGCTTAATCAGCCAAAAACTACCACCTGTTTCAGCTATGTATCACTTCAGGCCGGTCTTCTATGCAGTTAATCCACTATCATAAGAGCTTGGATACAAGGCCTACACATTATGCTGATTTAATATTTATACAAGGGTTAAAGGGGTTATCGCGCAAAAAAATCTTTTTCTTTTAAATCAACTGGTTTCAGAAAGTTATGTAGACTTGTAATTTACTTCTATTTACTTTTACTTCTATTAGCTGCTGTATGTCCTGCAGGAAGTGTTACTTTCTTTTCAGTATGACATTCCCTGCTCTCTGCTGCCATCTCTGTCTGAGACAGGAATTGTCCAGAGCAGTAGATGTTTTCTATGGGGATTTGCTACTGCTCTGGACAGTTCCTGTCTCAGACAGAGATGGCAGCAGAGAGCACTGTGTCCGACTAAAAAGAAAACACCACTTCCTGCAGGACATACAGCAGCTGCTAAGTATGGTAAGACTTAAGATTTTTAAATAGAAGAAAATTACAAATCTATATAACTTTCTGAAACCAGTTGATTTGAAAGAAACATATTTTTTGCTGGATAACCCCTTAAAATCACAACTGCAATAGCCCATCTTTAGAGCATACTGCATCCATATACTGCATATATTCTTATTACATGGGGGCAATCCATTAGATGCTCTTCTGCCAGTAATAGGGTTGAACGGCAAACGTTACCAACCTCTGTTGTAAAGGGTTAAAAAATAATTACATTTTTTCTGACTCCATATTTAATTTAAGGACGACTGCTTTTAGTCACATCACAGTTGTCATAGATATTAATGACATAAAAGTAGATGTTGGGAAGGGTGCGGTGCTCCAGGGATTGTATCTGGTGCAGCATTTGGTGGCACTAATAGCAGTAGTATATAACGTACAATGCAGTCCTCATTAATCCTATTGATAAAAAGATGGCATTTAACTATTCCAGCTAGAGGGAGAATAGATCGGCGAGCTAGCGTTCCCAGCTATGGAATAAGATCACTCAAAATGCCACATCACTTCTGCATGGCAAGCAGATTACTATTAACTCTTTGTCCAGTGTTAATCTTTATAGCCTCGCTGATATAAATTTATTCTGCTTTCTTGCTGTGTTAGCGGTGTATGTATCCGAAGGCCGCGATTCACCCCACAGAGACCAAAGGAGTGTCCTTCTGACCTCAGCGCGAATGGGATACTTTATTATACATTCTCTGCTGTCTACAACAGAATATTATTCCATAGAGAAACTATATAAGGCATACTATGCTTTTTTTTTTTCAATGGGAGCCTATGGGCAATGGATGTTACTGGAGGTAGGGTATGGACACACTGAGGAATAGGTGAGGAATAGACGAGGAATTGAATTTTCTCTTATTTCAGCTTTGAAACAGAGCAAAGTCCCATTGTGTTCAATAGGATTTCCGTTCTCTTGTTGACACTGCAGAATTTCCGAGCAGAGTTTTCTGCTGCAGATCCGCTTTCCGCCCAAAGGCCTAGTTTCCACTGAGCAAAACAGGCAGAATTTAAGAGGAAAGTTTACTGACTGAAATTCTGGCGTACTTATTTAGTGCGTAATTCTGAGCAATTTCCGCACCGAAATTGCGTGGAAATAGCTCTGAATTACGCGCGAAATCAGTACGCCAGAATTTCAGTCAGTAAACTTTCCTCTTCAATTCTGCCTGTTTTGTTCAGTGTAAAATCCTTTTTAAATTCAGCGATGAATATTTACAAATAAAACTAAATCTCCATTGATTTTCAATGGGATCCGTCTAGCGGAATCCACCCAAAGAATTGACATGTTAAATTTTTTGGAGGGAAAGCGCATCCGCGGCAGGATTTTCCATGCGGAATTCCACGCAATTCTGCAGTGTGAACAGTACAGCGGAAATCCCATTGAAATCAATGGGAAATCAATCTGAAGCTATTTTTTAGGCAGAATTTCTAAAGGAATGGGTGGAAAATTGATGCGGATTACGCTCGAAATTCTGCCTGTTTTGCTCTGTGTGAACTGGGCCAAAGGGTGGGCTCAGACTGCGGAGTCCGCGAGGATAAATTCCGTCGGATTCCGTTGCTAGTACGCGCTCACGGCCGTGCGCCTTTCCGCCAGCTCTATAGACACCATTCTATGGGCGGGCTGATTCCGCTTTTCGATGAAAGAATTGATATGTCAATTTTTTCGGGTGGAATGCGGAAGCCGCCCGTGCATAGAATGGTGTTTATGGCACATGCAGAGAGGTGCACGGCCGTGAGTGCATACTAGCAACGGAATTTATCTGTGCGGATTCCGTAGTCTGAACCCACCCAAAGAATTGACATGTCAATTCTTTGGGTGGATTCTGCTAGAGGAATCCTATAGAAGTCAATGAGGGCTTAAATTCTGCTTGTATTCAGCATATCTCGTGGTTAGAGATGAGCTATCGTGCCTAAAATTCAGTTTTTTTAGCAACGAGAATGATCGGCATTTCAATCACGCTTCCTGGAGAAGGTGGATGCAGCCAGAACACTGCCTCACAAACATGGATACAACCAATGGCTGTATCCATGTTTTTCAGGCAGTCCTTGGGCGGCATCCACCTTCTCGAAGATGCTGGATTCAAATGCTGATCATTCTCGTTCATGAGAACCTGAACTTTCAGCAAATTCACTAGTCATGGGGATATGCTGTTTACACAACTCTCACTAAAGTCTAACCTCCATGCAAGGTTAGAACTCCCCTTTAATTGCATTCACATCTTAATATCCACATTTTGCAAGAAATATGGCTTTAAGAAGGTTATTACTTAGGAATCCCTAACACTAGTTAGTGTAGTTAGTGAACTGGTAATAACTAGAAAACAAAAAGTGGGTGAAGATTTTTAGTTATCCACCAATAATACTGAAGTAATCCGGTGCCACTGCACTGTCAATGCTCCTCAGTTTATAGTTCTGGAATGGGCCGTACTCCCATTGACTGTTGTAGCCAATCACTCATATATGATAATAATCACAATGGTTATAAAATGAATGGCACGTGACCATTGAGGCCAGTGATTGGCTGCAGAGGTGGGGATAGATGGGGACTTCTGGAAAATCAGTGTCTCATTGCTTTTTGTTTTATTTCCTAACAATTTTGACTGCAGGTTTAACTTTTTAAATTCCTGGACAACCCTTTTAAGATACTGGAAGCCAAGTTCATGTAGAAGTATCTACTTTATATAGACTGGGTTTATCATTGGTTACTTAAAGATCCCCCTACCATTTAGATGAGAGTGGACTAAAACTGGTGACTATGGTGTATAATGGTCTTTGACTCTCCCCCAACAGATGTGTGGGGGGAGAGAAGAGTCGGGCATGTTGGATATAAACCAATCGAAGAGGTATGCTGCAACCAGAGCTGTTTGGCTGTGGCTTACCCTCCTGTCTCCATAGAGAACACATTAACATTGAGCCATGCCAAACATTCACGTGTATGAGGAGATAGGGAGAGACAGCTGTCAGCTGAATAAAAAGTCAGCCGACGGCTACTAAAAGTGTATGGCCACCTTAACAGGTAGGTCCTTCTCAATGTCTGGATATACTGCTGAATTGTAAGGGCATATACACACACTGCAGAAATCTTTACATTAGTCTCATTTATCTGAAGGGTTTCTAGAGAAATCCATGTGCATGCTGCAAAAACAACCCCATCCAATGGCTAATGCTTAAAGAGTCCACCTCTTTAAAGGAGAAGTCCGGCGTTTTCTAAAACCTGGCATCCGGCAGGGGGCAAATTGATCACAATTACTAACTTACCTCTCCGCAGGACCCCCCCGCCAGAAGTCATTTTCCCCCAGGTTGTGATGACGTCATGACTCGGGGGGAAAAGTCCCGCCCTGGCTGCTGAACTGGCCGCTCAACCGGTAACTGGAGTGGTGTCCTGCTGCAGTCACTGACTGGCTAAGTGGCTAGACCATCGCTCATGTAGTGACGTGGACACCTTGGAGATCCCGGAGCCCAGTGAGGGTTCTAAAGGCTGGTCCCCCAACTCACCAAGGGCACGAGGAGAGGTAAGTTAGTAATTGTGGTCAATTTCCCCCCTGCCCTTGCAGGATGCCGGGCTTTAGAAAACGCTGGACTTCTCCTTTAAGGTAATGCTTAAAGAGTCCACCAGAGTTGCCACTGACCATATATGAGACCATTAGGTCAGTGTTTATTGTATTACTGGTGGCCAATAATGGACACAGGTTCTATTTGAACGTCTAGTAGCAAATGAAGTATACGACTAAAGGTTGAGTTTTCCTCTAGAGAGTAATCAAACCCATTTAGTGCCCCCCAAGTATAACACTAGTCCCCAGTTTTTGGCAGACCCAAAACTTCTTGAATTCCAACAACTTTATGGCTGCCAGATATAGAGTTAAACAATTTTTTGCCCATATTTAGGCCAGACTTACAGCTCCAATCCTCTACTCGCTAACACCAAACGTTCCTCATCCATCTCCTTGACCGTCCCATCTGTCACCCTCATTTACTCCTGATAGTTTTAGCCTATCTCTTGTTATCATTGTGCATCAAACAAACCTAGTAGACGCATAATGTTATTACCAACGATCCGCCGGAGCTAGTTAAAGCTTCTAGTCATTAATTAAATGCCTTTGCTGAGTCCACATTTTTCCACCCCATAGGGATCCATTAACCCGACTTACAGAATGGAACATGTTGACATTTATTAAAGGAAACACGAGCACCGTCTGCATTATGTAATGTTACCGTAGCCGCAACCGGCTTCACATGTCCACTTGCTCATATATAGCGTTAGATGCATAAAGACACATGAAGATTTATTGATGTCCATTACAGAATGAGTGTATAGATATTCTTCATGCATTATACATCTGAAGCGTTTGCAATTGCCATTTAAGATTAGATTCAACTGAGCGCATGATATTCTGTAAAGTGCATCAACATAGCGTTTTGTACTACTTAATAGGAAACTTTCACCATGCAGCAAAACAATTCTGCATCCTCTATTCCTGAACTCTTATATCTTATGTATGCATTGCAGGCGAATGGTCCTATGTATAGCTCATATATATAGGTAGCAAACTTTAACTTGGTATTTCAAATCTTGAATACTATGATATAGGACCTGGCGCTTATCATGTTACATACTACAATGCAACAAGTGGTGTATATTAATTGTCAAGTTAAAGCTTGCTGCATCTTGGTATGTAATAGGTTATAAGGCTACATTTGTATGTGCATAAGGATGTGTACTGTAGCCAGCCATACACTGTGATGTGTAACCGATGCCTATGATCAGTGAGATATCTTGTGGCTCTTAGATCACGGTCAGGAAGTAGCGGTACATTTCTTACCTTATCTATAAGATGAGAGAAGGTTCACATCATTACAACATTACAGAAGAGAGTCCATGATCTATCTCTCTTAATGTCTGACCTCGCAGAACTGGGCCAAAACTCTAGGTAAAGCACTCAATGCTCCATGCAAATTGCAAATATCAGGCTGTAAATTACTATGATAACAAAATAGTAAAAACCTAATAGTAGCAAATTGCCAATGCAAATGTGATTCATACAGACGTGCCTCATATTATGCTACATATGAGTTATCATGTCCTTCCACCAAAGCCAATGGTTTCAAAGCTAGTCCTGACAAATGTGCACTGACACCTAAACATGTCCCAGTGCAATGAATCCTCTCTTACTGTACGTCCAGTCTCTGCTACCCATAGCCTCCTCCCCTTGTACTCACTTGGGGATGGATCAGGATCCGTGGGAAGGGCTGAGATAAGGCAACGGTGAGGTGCTCCTAAGAAGGGATTCCCTCTTAAATACTTTCTCCATCTGTTCTATTTTGGGAAGGTCCATCCTCTCCCCCTCAGCATCTAGGTCCCTTGGTGTCAGATACCCTGAGACAGCAGGAAAGGGATCAGGTTTATTGACAAGTAACTCATCAAGAAACTCTATTAATACGCCTGGCAGGGGCTCAGATCCTGGACTTGGGCTTCGAGGCCAAAGGATGAAGGAGTACTGGTAAAGAGACAAAGCATCTGAAATCTTAAGGTTGGGGGTAGGGGGTGTCCCTGTTTATTTGTCCGCACCCCTAAACTCAATGCATTTGCTGACTTTCTTCTGCTTGAGCTACATTTACAAGACTTAAACAGACAGAAGATTGAGGGCTCCTATCCAAGTCCCATCTAGATGCTTGGTAAGTGTGCCAGCGAATAGGTCAGATGTCTACAGGATCCAAGAAAGGTGGAGGAAAGCCTGGGCCTTGTTGATGTCTGAACAAATGGACTGTATAATGTAAGAAGCCGAAATCCGCTCACATCTATATTTATCTAATGACATTTTTGGATGATGCGATGCTGAAGTTGCCGATTGTGCCGAATTTAATGTGCACGATGAGTACTCCCTGGCAGGGGACGAGAAGTCGCACCCATAAATGGGATCTATTGGCATTTTTCAACGTTGGATGACTAGCGAAGTCTGCAGAGCGAAAAACAATCCATTACCGGATTAAAACTTTTTCAGAAAATATTTGGCCGGACGTGTTCTTTCGCTCATTTTATTTATGGACGTGGCCGCTTCCAATTCGGATCCGGTATGTTTGTGGACTGCATTCCAATAAGTAATCTCCAAATTTACTGCAGTTTGGATGAAGCCTGTGGTTGCACAGGGGGAAGCACTCCTGGAATGGGAATGCCATGGATTAGCCACAAGTCACTACCCCCTCCTGTTATTTGCAGTGTGCCAGGACTACTGAATGAATAAACTTGGACACACGCTCATAGCTTGTTGTAGCTGCAGGTATGAAATACACGGCCAAGAGTCAAAGGAATTCTGTATATGTCTTTTGTGCGCATGAACTCGGCTAGAGGTTACTGACATTCACATAAGAGCTCGCCATTCATAATTGTCTGGAGGTATCTCATCCAATGTATGGACTACAGGCGTCTCTACACAATAGAATAGGTATATGTATAGGTATAGGTATAAAATAATTTGGATTAGTCACTTGTATTCTTCATACAGTAACTTGTAATTTTAGCTAATTAATCTATTTGGGTAATCAATAAAAGAATTGGCTCCGGGTATGTGTTGCCCCCTAGCCCCATTTCTAATAATTACAGTAAAGGTGACCCCTGCCTGTGACTGACACTTCATTTATGTCTTGGCCGGCCCTGCCATTGTAATTATATTTCCTTGCAGGGTTTTGCATGTAAAAGCCATTAGATGTCCACTATACTTTGCATTCGTTATGCAGTCTGCTCTGGAAGCCTCGCACTGTTGTTAATGGAATATTTCTTGCAGTCACTACTTACAGGGCTGTTTTATAGTGTGCATATGTGTTTCTATACATGGAGAAAGGAAGGAAAACCCCAAGGGCAATAGGAATTTGGATATGCTATAGCAGTAACAATTACAGCGCAAGTAAAAATAATAAAAGGAATAATACTAATAAAAATGGTTATATATATTGTTTTATTAAGCCATTATACACTATAATACTTATACCATCTATACAACAGCCGATGTATAGACTGGTTTATGGACCTAAATACAGAAATATCTGCCATCAACAACAATAGTCCCATTTAGGGACTAGATTTCAGCATATTGCATATCATAATTTTGCATTCTGTCATATGTTCTTAACTTGTCAATAAAAGGTTGAGATGATTATTGGTAAAGAATTGGTGTGTGTGTGTGTGTGTGAGTATATACAGATAGACCACCATGTGGTGTATCCTGTTTGGGTATAGGGAGAGATCTATCAATTAAAGGCCCTATTACACAGAACGATTATTGGCCGATATCGTCCGTTACGGTCGATAATTGTCCCATGTAATAGAAGGCAACGATAAGCCGACGTAAACGATGTTGTCTGATCGTTGCTGTTGTTTTCCCTTCATGTTAAAAGACAAACAACTGTGATAGCAGCGATCTGCTGCTGTAACTCCGTGGAATAGGAGCAGCAGCAGCAGACCGCCGCTATCCTCTGTGGGTTGCCCTGACGATCTAGCGATCACCCGGGCAGCCATCCTACAGCTCCCCGCGGCCTCCCCTGCACATACCCGCTCATTGCCGCCGTGCGTAATAGCGGCGGCAGCGAGCGGGAATCGAGGAGCAAACGAGCACTGACAGCGCTTGTTTGCTCCTCTATGTCATCCCGTGTAATAGGGGCTTTAGGCCAGTGGGGTGGTGAGAAGCCACCAGGGATTGCCAAATGACAATGGTGGTTTGGGCAGGTCTGCCTAAATGTAGTTTCACATTTATATTTTTAACAATCCAGGACTAGATGTTCCCAAAGTTGTCTGAACCCACCACCGATTAGAGGGTTTGACCAACCCAAGTTATTGTGTTTGTTCATCTTGTCTGCGTTTTGTGTTGCACCTGTTCAGGCTAGGGACTGTCGCCCAGTTATCTGCTGCCAGCCAGGGCAGTTGTGTTAAGCAGGCAGGGACAGCGGGGCGGGTGTCAGTGACTTTTTTGTTCTTGGAGGAATAAGCAGCCGCCAGAGCTGTCCGTCCATGACTTACTCCTCCCCTTACCATAGGGAAGACATGAACTTTTGGTCATGCCAAACATCATGTGTATGGGGTGTATTTATTGAATTTGCCGATCGCATTGAAGTCTATGGCATCATTAAATAGCGGCCACACAAAACAGACATTACAGACAATGTTAAGTGCGGCTCCAGCTGCACTTTACATTGTTGGCTATGGGTAATTGGGATGCCGGCATACAAGAATGCGTCCGCATTCCAATTCAAAACAAATGAAGTTCATCTGCAGTACTGGCCGGGTTGAACTTCACAGACGGCGGTAGTTCTGTGACATGGCGGTGTCAAAAAACAGCCACTGTCATACAGTGTGTGAACCCAGCCTAAAAGTGACAAAAAAGAGTGAATACACCCACAAAGGTCATAAACAAAGACGTTAGAGTAGAATTTTTCCGGCCAGCATAGCCAAGATGTCATTTTAGGGAAATACAAGAGACATTTCTGAATATAATTAATTGGTTGTAACTGAGTGTTTACTGAACGTCCATGTTTTTTTTTTATCCCCTTCAGTATTACATTGATTATAAGGCACTTACGGGATTAGTAGAAGTGCTCAGCTTTACATAGTCATTGTGCATACAGTAAAATGGCTGACAGTATAACCCTCAGCTATGTATGATGCTTGGTGGCTCATGGGTTATAATTATAAACAAGGCCTCTCACTAATGATGCGGTAGCGGTGGTAAAGAATTTAAAAGATATTAGGGTGAATTTAAAGGGAAACTATCAGCAGGTTAGACAAATCGAACCTGCTGATAGTCCCCTATTATGCACAGGGCACCGAGTAAAGAGATATGTCTCTTACCTTCATCCCCGGCGCCTATCCCGTGCACTTTTAATGTATTCCTTTGTCCCGTAAGGCTGTTTGGAGCACTGCATCGCCCCCAGAGTGCTGATCCATCCCCGACCAGACCGCATTGCTGATAATCATTAGAAGGGCGGTCCGGCCAGGGGTGGATTGATGCGGGGAAGTGCTACAAGTGGCCTTACTGGACAAAGGATTACATTAAAGACTGTGTGTGGATGGAGCAGAGGATGAAGGTAAGAAAGGGACCTTCATCCTCAGCACCCTGTGCGTAATAGGGAGCTATCAGCAGTTTTAACATATGTTTGGTTGTATGTAATAAAAAATGCATTAAGAATCTTCACCAAATTCAACAAAGAGATCCCCCTTATAACTCATTGCTGATTTTTGGTATGGACTTAAGCTTGATTCTCCCATGTTTATGTTGGATTGTTGCCCTAGAGACCCTGCAGTAAGAGAATGCAAACTCAACATGGAATGGCAAGTAAAGCTGGCTGTTTGCTTGCACTTTCTTTCTGTGCAGATGCATACAGATGAACATTCAGATGTTCCGCAGAAAGGAGGGAAGGGGTAAGAAGCAGATAGACTGTTCTGACTTACCCTTCCCAGAACAATAGGGTCAGGTGTTATAAATCGATTATGCCTGTCCCTTCTCTCTACCGACATCATATGTCAGTGGAGAGTCAGGAGGCTCAACGATCATGTGAAAGAATCGGGAGACATACATTGAAGCATGTTTCACTGCCCGGCTGGCAGTGACCTCCATCCAGATGGCTCTATTATAAGCTTATGAGGTCACTAGACGGAGACTGTATGCTCCCGCTTGTTTTACTGATCGGTGGGGTCTACTCACTGAGACCCCAACCAATCACAACTTTTATATTCATATTATACATAGCAAAACAAGTTGCAGTAGAAATGTTACAGAATAATAGAACCAAACAATTCTTAGCAGTACAAAGGTAGAACACAGTGTAAGGGTACCTTCACACATACCAGATTTGCAGCCGATTTCACGCTGCGAGTTTGTTGCGTCATCCGCTGCAAATCCTGGTAGTGTAAAGTTCTATGGGGTTATATATGCGCAGCGGAATTTTCATTCTGAAAAATGTAACCCGGCCCCTTTAAACTCCTGCCGCCCGCAGCCCCCGGCCTGAAGCATACATTACCTGCTTGGCGACGCGGCTGCAGTGAGGCTCCCGGTGGTCCCCATCAGCCAATCAGTGCTGCCGAGTATGCTCCGGGCCAGGGTCTGCGGGCGGAGGGGGGTTAAGGGGGCCGGGTTACATATTCACAGCAGAATGAAAATTCCGCTGCGGATATGTAACCCCATAGACCTTCACACTACCAGGATTCACAGCGGATTTTGCGGCAAACTCGCAGCGTG
Organism: Dendropsophus ebraccatus; assembly: GCF_027789765.1. NCBI lineage: Eukaryota > Metazoa > Chordata > Amphibia > Anura > Hylidae > Dendropsophus > Dendropsophus ebraccatus. The sequence goes on along the minus strand of NC_091457.1, from coordinate 138,294,247 downwards.
AAATCCGCTGCGAATCTGGTATGTGTGAAGCTTCCCTAAAGGAGAAATCCGGGCAAATGTAAAAAAAAGTCATGGAGGGCATGGGGTGGTGGCAACATAACAATTAAAGGACACTTACCCGTCCCCGTGCCCCCACAGCGCCACCACTCACTGTCAGCCTCTGGTGTCCTGCTTCTCCTACAGATCTGGTGAGATTGATCTACATGACTACTTATGCCCATATTAAAGGGGTTATCCAGCTCTACAAAAACATGGTTACTTTCTTACAGAGACAGCACCGCTCTTGTCTCCAGTTTTGGTGTAGGTTTTGCAACTCAGCTTGTAAATAGAGATTAATTGCAAACCGCACCTGAACTGGAGACAAGAGTGGTGTCGTCTCTGAAAGAAAGTGTCCATGTTTTTGTAGCGTTGGGTGACCCCTTTAACATGGGTTCACAGCAGAGACATGTGTTCGCTGTTTCTATTGTGGCGCCCTGACACTATGGGGGAGATTTATCAAACATGGTGTAAAGTGAAACTGGCTCGGTTGCCCCTAGCAACCAATCAGATTCCACTTTTCATTCCCCATAGACTCTTTGGGAAATGAAAGGTGGAATCTGCCAGTTTCACTTTACACCATGTTTGATAAATAGGCTCTATTGGATGTCCTCAGGGCCATGAGGCGAAAAAAGGTTTTATTGCTCAGGGTGGCAGCTTTGTAGAGTATCTGAAGGGCGGCATGTTGTATAGAGTGGTCATAAATAATACTGTTCTACACACCACCATTTTGGGTTTGGCCTCAGGCAGCAGAAAACCTAGAATCGGCCCTGCTTTATGTATAAAATTCCAGAATTCAAAGTAAATCTTCAGAATCAAGTCTTTTTTTTTTACTTTAGAAATTAAAGCGTAACTGTCATTTCAGGGTCATTTTTCTGAAAACATTAAATATCAACAGTACAAGCGATTTTAAGAAACTCTGTAATAGGTTTTATGTACTAAAAGAGTTTCCTTCTGTACTGAAAAAGCAATCTCCCAGCCTCCCCCCTCACATCAAATGAAGCAGGATTTCTGTCTCCATTATGTTGCTATGGAGAGGAGAGGGGCTGAGAGGAGTGACTGAGCACGGAGCAGTCCTGCACAGCACAACACCCTGCAATCTTCTCTCAGTAAGTTCATAGATAAGCACTGACCTTTCTGACCCCTGAATCCTGCGGTTTAGGTGCCCAGAGAGTCTACAGACAGCTGACCCTCATGTCACCTCTCCCTGCTCCTTCATCTCCCTCAGCCCCTCCCCCCTTCATAGGCTTACAATGGAGAGAGCAGAACCCGTCTTCACTGGCTTCTCTGTAATGAAGACGTGTTTGCCTGATAATGCACAGATAAGAAGTCAGGGGGGAGGCTGGGAGATTGCTTCTTGAGTACAGAAAGAGGCTTTTTTGGCTGATGAAAGCTATTACAGAGTTTCTTAAAATCGCTTATACTACTGATTTCTGCAATAAAAAAAACCATGACAGTTACGCTTTTAAGTTTCAAAAGCCAGCATTTGTGTCAGGCAAAAAAAAAACAAGAACAAATTGCCTCCATTACCAAAAGTGCTATTATTATGCATTAGTAAAACGAAAAATGAGAGAGTACAAAATGTGACGGCTGACTTGCAAAATTTGTGGCGAACCTTAACCAGGGGTCACAGCACGAGTAAAAGAGAAAAAGGAGGATGTGTGTGTGACATGAATTTTTTAGGAAGTTATTCTAGGAAATGTTACTTAAAGAGTACCTGTCATAAGAAATAACATGTCATCACATGTCATCAGTAAAGATGAGCAGAGCTCAGGTCCGGTCGTTCAGCATTTGAATATCGATGGCCGCAGTAGTTGGATGCAGCCCTCAGGCTGCCTAAAAAACATGGATACAGCCATAGACCATAGGCTGTATCCATTCAAACTGTATCCATCAAACTTCTCCAACCCGAACTTTTGACAATTTCAATCATTTCTAAATATAACATGACAAAATGTATAGGAACAAGAACAGTCAAGTGTTACTTTAGGGTATAAACCCACACACCGTATATGCAGCAGATATGCAACAAATACGCAGCAGATTTGTTGGTACAGATTTGATGCTGTGTTCAGTTATTTAGATCTAATCTGCTGCGATTTTGCTGCGAGTTTGCTGCGAGTTTGCTGCGTATCGCAGCAGTAAATATGCTGCATATACGGTGTGTGGGTTTATACCCTTAAAGCGTAACTGTCATTTCAGGGCCATTTTTCTGAAAGCATTAAATATCAACAGTACAAGCGATTTTAAGAAACTCTGTAATAGGTTTTATGTACTAAAAGAGTTTCCTTCTGGACTGAAAAAGCAATCTCCCAGCCTCCCCCCTCACATCAGAAGAAGCAGGATTTCTGTCTCCATTATGTGGCTATGGAGAGGGGAGGGGCTGTTAGGAGTGACTGAGCACGGAGCAGTCCTGCACAGCACAACACCCTGCAATCTTCTCTCAGTAAGTTCATAGATAAGCACTGACCTTTCTGACACCTGAATTCAGCGTTTTAGGTGCCCAGAGAGTCTACAAACAGCTGACCTTCATGTCACCTCTTCCTGCTCCCTCATCTCCCTCAGCCCCTCCCCCCTCCATAGGCTTACAATGGAGAGAGCAGAGCCTGTCTTCACTGGCTTCTCTGTAATGAAGACGTGTTTGCCTGATAATGCACAGATAAGAAGTCAGGGGGGGAGGCTGGGAGATTGCTTCTTGAGTACAGAAGGAGGCTTTTTTGGCTGATGAAACCTATTACAGAGTTTCTTAAAATCGCTTATACTACTGATTTCTGCAATAAAAAAAAAACATGGCAGTTACGCTTTAAGGTAGGGATAGGGAACCATTGGCTCTCCAGTTTTGGCTTTGGCTGTCCAGGCATGATTGGAATTTTGCAATAGCTGAAGGGCCAAGGGTTCCCCATCTCTAAAATGTATGTTCACATGCTGCAAATTTGTTGAGATTTTTCCCAATTACAATGAGTAATGGTGCGTTTACACAGACAGATTTATCTGACAGATCTTTGAAGCCAAAGCCAGGAACAGACTATAAACAGAGATCAGGTCATAAAGGAAAGACTGGGATCTATCCTCTTTTCAAATCCATTCCTGGCTTTGGCTTCCAAAATCTGTCAGATAAATCTGTCTGTGTAAACGCACCCTAATGCTAAGTTTACACGGAGCGATAATTGGCCCGATCGTACGATTAACGATTTCGAAGTAACGATTTTTTTTTTATAACGATCAGCGTTCAGACGGTACGATATATCGTACGGAAAAATCGTTTTGCGATCGCCTGCCTGCAGCCCGGCCTGCCCGCAGCCCGCCCCCCTGCTCAACCGAAGCCCCCTGCGCTGCCCCGATTGCCACCTCCGCCGCTCCGATTGCCCCCCCGCCGCCGCTGCAACCCCCCCCCCCCCCCCCGCCGCTCCCATCGCCCCCACGCTCCGATCGCCGTCGCTCCGATCGCCCGCACCGCCGCGGCCAAGAGCATACGTTACCTGCTCCGTGCAGCAGGTCTTCGAGATCCCCGACTCCCCTCTTCAGCGCATTGATTGGCTGAAGAGATGAGCCGGGAATTTCAAACGGCTCCTCTTTAGCCAATCAGTGCTCCTCTTGAGCACTGATTGGCTGAAGGGGAGCCGTTTGAAATTCCCGGCTCCCCTCTTCAGCCAATCAATGCAAGGCAGCACTGATTGGCTGAAGAGGAGCCGTTTGAAATTCCGGCTCATCTCTTCAGCCAATCAATGCGCTGAAGAGGGGAGCCGGGGATGTCGGAAGACCTTCTGCACGGAGCAGATAACGTATGCTCTTGGCCGCGGCGGTGGGGGCGATCGGAGCGGGGGGGGGGGGGGCGATCGGAGCGGCGGCGGGTGGGGGGGGCGATCGGAGCAGTGGGGGTGGCGATCAGAGCGGCGGCGGGGGTGGCAATCAAGCCGGTGCAGGGGGGTTGCGGATGAGCGGGGGGCCGGGCGGTGGGCGGGGCTGCAGGCGGCGCGCGGCTGGACTATCGCGCGACGACTGTTTACATGGAACAATCGGCGAATTTTTTGCGATTGGCAAACGACGATTTATGAACATGTTAAAAGATCAAAATGAACGATTTTTCGATCGTTCGCCGCGTTTACACGTACGATTGTTGATAATCGTTTTGTGTAAACGTAGCATAAGGGCCCTTTTACACAGAAAGATTATCTGACAAAGATTTGAAGACAAAACCAGGAACAGACTATAAACAGAGACCAGGTCATAAAGGAAACCCTGAGATTTCTCCTCTTTTCAAATCCAGTCCTGGCTTTGGCTTCAAATCTTTGGCAGATAATCTGTCAGATAATCTTTCTGTGTAAAAGGGCCCTAAGGAAACCAAGATCTTTCCAACGATACACAGGACCAGCGTGTTGCAGGTGAATAGAAATCTTTTATTCAGACCCATAAGACCACAGATACATCAGTAGTATTCACACACAGATGTCAACGCGTTTCTGATGCTATCGCATCCTTAATCATGACAATTGTATCTCCGTATGGAGCTGGATTTTAAACCCTAAGCTTCACCTCTTGCTGATGTCAGCACATGATTGGTTACACATGTTATATGGGTAAAGTGAATTAGAACCAACATAAACAGTTAAAAACAATGCTAATAGGGTACTTAATCTAAGTGCCATTATTTACACCATATACATTTGGCTGAGTTGCATAACATACATTTATCCATCTTTTGGCAACATTAAACTCACTACGCATAGGAAATCATAAGAGGTCACTCACGTCTAAATCTAATAGTGTAATACCAACTCCCATCTCAGATTTAATCCTTTGGGAGAGCAGGTTTCAAGCTGGAAAATCCAAAAGGCTTCCCTCTGTTGCAACCTGCTCCTTCTATCACCTCCTCTCGGTAGTGATGTGACCTTTTCAATAGCATGAAACCGCAAGGAATCCATTTTGCCCTCGTGGTTGTCCACAAAGTGTCTGGACGCACCTGATAGATTTCTAGTAGTGCTATGGTTAACATCATATATATATGCTCCAATATGCGTGTGCGGAGACGCCTAGTTGTGCATCCCACGTACATTAAATTGCACATTGTGCAACATATGACGTATACCACAAAATCACTATCACAGTTCAAAAATTGTTTAATAGCAAACTTTTGCTTATTTCCACTATCACTGTAATATTTGGTTTGTGTGGCATAACGACAAACACTACATCTCCCGCATCTATAGAACCCTTTACATGAAAGCCATGTTTGTGGGGGAATATTGGTTCTTGGCACTGAGGGGGATAAAATATCCTTGCACGTCGTGAGACAATGTTACACCCTTCTTTTAGAATCTCAGCTAGCACTGAATCTGCCCGCAAGATATAGAGGTTTTTATGAATAATATTTTTCACACTATTGAATTGTGGACTATATCTTGTGACTAATGTTGGTTTGCACGTTGTCCTGTCATTTTCCTGTTCATTATTCCTTTTTTTTTTTTTAACAATATTTTATTAGTGGCTTATGTAATATTTGAACATACATATTGAAAATTCATTACATATTCAAAAAGAAAGTCGCTCACAGGCAACAAAGGATTGTATGTTTACAATATCATACAGATACTATGAGCCTTTGTAATAACCTTAAAAGATATATTCCTTTTTGTTATCATGCTGCAATTACGTCTCATACGTATCATTTCCCCAACCGGGATTGATTTGATGGTATGGGGCGGATGGCTACTGTGGGCATGTAAAGTAATGTTACCCGAAATGGGTTTCCTGTGAGTTCTGGTAACCACCATCTCCTTTGGAATTGCCTCCAGTATAAGATCAAGAAATACAATCTGTTTGTCATGATGCGTATAAGTGAATTTTAATGACCACGGATTGGAGTTTGCAACCAAGATCTTTACCAAATCTGTAGCGTGTGAACATAAACCTAAAACATGATGTCTGCAGTATTATCTAGAAGAGGGTCAGTATACAAGTAAATAGATATCCAGTTGCGAATCTGTTCTACTATAGGAATCTGCATGGCTTTAACACCTTCCCTCCTGGGTATATTTTCGTTTTTGCGGTTTCGTTTTTTCCTAATTGGGGTTAAAAGGCCATAACATTTTTTCACCTACAGATCCACATGAGCCCTTTGTGCACCTAATTGTACTTTGAAATGGCAGACTTAATTTTTGCATAAAATTTATTGCAAAACCAAAAAAAAATTATATGCACAGTGAAATTGAGAATAAAACGCAATATTTTTTGTTTGGGGTGGTTTTGTGTTTACGCCATGCGCCATATGGTAAAACTGACTTGTTATGCATGTTCCTCAAGTTGTTTCGATTACAATGATATGTAACATGTATAACTTTTATAATATTTGATGGCTTATAAAAAATCAAAACCTTTCAAAAAAACTAAATGTTCCTTAAAATCGCTCCATTCCCAGGCTTATAGCGCTTTTATCCTTTGGTCTATGGGGCTGTGTCAGGTGTAATTTTTTGTGCCATGATGTGTTCTTTTTATTGGTACCTTACTTGCATATATGCAACTTTTTGATCGCTTTTTATCACAATTTTTCTAAATTTGATGCGATCAAAAATGCGCAATTTTGCACTTTGGGATTTTTTTGCGCTTACCCCGTTTACCGTGCGAGATCAGGAATGTGATTAATTAATAGTTTGGGCAATTACGCACGCGGCGATGTCAAATATGTTTGTTTATTTATTTATTTTTATTTATATAATGGGAAAAGGAGGGTGATTTAAACTTTTATTAGGGGAGGGTTTTTTATTATTATTAACCCTTTGAGGACTAGGCCCAAAATGACCCAGTGGACTGCACAAATTTTGATCTTTGCGCTTTCGTTTTTCCCTCCTCCCCTTCTTAGAGCTCTAGCACTTTCAGTTTTCTATCTACAAGGCCATGTAAGTGCTTTTTTTTTACAGGAATAGTTGTACTGTGTAATGGCGTCTTTTCATTTTACCATAACATGTATGACGGAATCCCAAATATATTATTTATGAAGATATAAATTGGTGAAATCGTAAAAAAAGAATGCAATATGGTAACGTTTAGGGGTTTCCGGGGTCTACGTAATGCACTATATGGTAAAAGCGACGCGATACCATTACTCTATAGGTCAGTCCGAACACGACCAAATGCAGGTTACACAGATCGTTTTTTAATGAAATCCTTTTTTTTTTGGCAATTAAATATTAATAAAATGGGCCTATTTTGACACTTATAACAGTTTTATTTTTCACCTATGAGGCTGTATGGGGTGTCATTTTTTCTGCCATGATCTCTAGTTTTTATTAAAACCATATTTGTGAAGATCGGACGTTTTGATCACTTATTAATTTTTTTTTATATATATAATGTAACATAAAATCGGTAATCCGCGCACTTTTTTCCCTCTTTTCGTGTACGCCGTTAACCGTTCGCAATGACACTTGTTATATTTTAATAGATCGGACAATTTCGCACGCTACGGTATATTATATGTTTTTTTTTTTATATGTTTTAATTATATAATGGGAAAGGGGGGTGATTTAAACTTTTATTGGGGAGGGGTTTTGGGGCAGTGTGTTAGTGATTTTTAACTTTTTTTTTTTTACACATTTGAAGTCCCTTTGGGGGACTTGTACATACATAACTTTGATTGCAAACACTGATCACTGCTATGCCAAAGGCATAGCATTTATCAGTGTTATTGGCGCTCTGCTCATTTAGCCTGCCTGTGCAGGCTCAGTGACCAGAGCGCTGATCGGACCGCACGGAGGCAGGTGAGAGACCTCCGGTGGTCCGTTTTACCGATTGGGACCCCTGCAGTCACTCTGCGGGGGTCCCGATCGGTAAGTGACAGGGGACTCCCCCTGTCACACTTAAACGCCGCGGCCGGATCGCGGCGTTTAAGGAGTTAATGTTACGCCGCAGCGCAATCGCTGCAGCGTGTCATTAACGGTGAGGTGCCAGCTGCTGATTCAGCCGCCCCCCACCTGCTATGAAGCGTGCTCTGCTCTGGAGCGCGCTTCATAGCTCAGGACGTACAGGTACGTCCAGGGTCGTCTGGGGACAGACTTCCAGGACGTTCCGGTACGTCCTAGGTCGCCTAGGGGTTAAAAACACTTTTTTTTATTTTCACTCACAGTAATCAGAAGCCCCCTGGGGGACTTCTATATACACAGCACTGATCTCCCATTGAGATCAATGCTGTGTATATAACAGAGCACCGATCCATCAGATCGGTGCTCTATTATAATGGACTGCTGCAGACCATCTAAATGGATTGCCGAGCCGGGGTCAGTGTCATTCCGACACTGAGCCCCGGCCGGCTCAGTACCCCAGATCTCCCCCCCGTGATTGCAACGCGGGGGGGGGGGGGGAGATCCGGCCACTAGACACCAGGGAGAGGGGGACACAAGACAGAGGCAGCTGTCATGTTTGACAGCTGCATCTAACTGTCCTAATTAGCGTACGCGGCACCCGCTAATAGCCGCGGTCCCATCCTGCGGAGGGAAGGGGTTAATAGATGCTATAAACTACAAGCCAGAAATGACAGACTGTATATACTGGTCGAATGCACATCAGACTCCCCATCTTCTTTATGCATTGCTAAATATTGCCCATCTGACATTGGTAAACCATTGCCTGATGAAGAGGGTGGTTAACCCTTGAAACGCGTAGCAATAAAGAACACATCTGGTTGGCAAGAATACTGGAAATCTCTGCCTCTTGATTGAAGTGGAGTGACTGTGCCTGGAGGTTTGAGCGCCAAGGAATCCACTATTGTTGCAAGGTCATTTGGATTTCAGTCCTGATCCCACATCCAGGGATATCGGAAGGTGGAAGGCAGCAGCCCTCCTTATATACCTACAAGCCTACATTAGAGTCGTGCCTAATACGTACGACCTAACCAGGTGAGTGTGCATTTGTGTGAATTTACACATACACATCTCACAGGGTTAATCCGCCTGCACATGCAGCGCCACTGTGTTTCCCTTTTTTTCTTTTTATGTACAATTGGTAAACCATTGACAGACAGAGGCATGGTGCACAGGAATTTACTGTATCAAGAACTTACTGATAAGGACTGGAAGATTGGAGATTTTAAATGGAAGTACATTACAAATCTGTATAACTTTCTGACACTAGTTGATTTGAAAGAAAACATATTTGCCAGAGTACCCCTATAACCAGGGCCGGACTGGGGCTGAAAATCAGCCCTGGCACAAGCACTCCCTGTAACGGAAGTCCCGGGCTGCCAGGGATAGGACGGGACACCCCCGGCAGCCGCGCATCATCCGGGGGTGACTGGAGCATTGTGAGCTGGCCAATCCCGTCTTCCTTCTGGCCCAGTGACTCCTTTTCCCTAGGGTAGGGGAAAGGAGTCACCAGGTCAGGTGGAGCACGGGACCGGCCCCCCGGAGACCACCGGCCCTTCGGCATTTGCCAGAAGTGCCCTATGGCCAGTCCGGCCCTGCCTATAATGTAACCTACCCATGCTCAGGTCTGCCATGTTAGTACTATAAAATTTTACATTTAAAATATTTTAAATAGATGTAAATTACAAATCTATATAACTTTTGAGAACAAATGGGTCTAGTTCTCACAGACAGCACCACTTTTTTGTAGGCTACGTCCTCTATTGCACCTAGACTCAGAGACTTGGTGCTGTTTATAGTGTAATTGCCTGTCAGTTAAAGTGTTATTTGGAAAAAACAAACTCTTTAGGAGACATTTATGAAAGGTACGCCAAAGGCGTACGCCAGGGAGAAGGTGCAGATTCGCCCCTTCTACCTGGCGCACACCTGCCATACGCCCCGCTTGCCTGATAGGCGGGCTGGGGGAGCTTGGGGGGGCGTGAAGATGTGGGGTGGAGGCGTGGCCTCCTCCCACGCCTCATTTATCATGATTTCCGCCTGCTCAAAGGCATAAATCATGATCCAAATCTACACCTGCTTGGAAGCAGGTGTAGATTTCGTGTGCCTCTTAGTTAATCCTGTCGGGGAATAGGGGACGGGGCCTAATATAAGAACAGCGTATTTGTATGCCGGTCTTCATAACCCCCCCCCCCTTTGACTTTAGTTAGGGGTACGGGTATGATAAGATGGTGCCAGGAGATCACTTCTCTCCGCTGCATGCTGCACTCCCTGTCTCGCTGCATCAGATAGGGCCTATAGACTTTTATATATAAAATCTATATCCTGCTATGAGATGGAGAGTGCATGAAGCGGAAGAGAGAAGCTCTGGGTCGAACACTTCTCCCAGCTTGTTTGATAGTGGGGATCAGAACATCGAGGCTCCAACCAGTCAAAACTTTTAACATGTAAAAAGTTTTTCCAAATGACAGCAATGCTTTATGGATCAACAGATGGTTAAAAGCAGATTGACAAAAGTTCAATCACACAACCCCCCCCCCCCCCAGCTCAGGGTTTTTTTTTCTTATAGAGAACTTTGTCATAGAAACAAGACAACAGATGTCAAGTAATATTATTTTGGCACACGGCGTGCATATTGCCTTTTTTCTTTTACAAGGGTGTAATCTTTTGGATCTCTCTGGATATTGCAGGCCTTTCCCTATGTTTTTGTAGGCTCAGTAGGACGCATGGCTGCTCGCACGAGCCACTGTGATTTGGCTACTGCCAATAGTAGTTGTGTGTTGGCAGGCTACAGATGAAAACACCTGCTCCGAGACTTATATATAGACAGAGCGTGTCCAAGTGGTTGAAATAGCAGCCTCCTCCTTGTCTGCGAATCAGCAAATTGTGGTATTGTATGTTAGGTTAAACATCTTTATAAGGGGATTTATTGTACTTTGGAATAATGAGACTCTTCAGATGGTGGCTGCGTCTAGTATAGTGATTGACTCTTCTCGGTACTGCAGGATATTCCGAGCTGTAGCTGCCAAACTCTCTATAAACAGCCATAGGAATTTCCAGTGCATCTACAATATCAAATATTGCAGAGATTTAGCCATTGATCTGACTTTTTCTTGCACTGTAAATGGTAATATATATAATATAAATCCTAAATGGTGAAAAGAGAATAAAAAGTAGCAAAAAAAAAAAAAGTGCCTGCTCCACAATGGAAATTTCCAGTGTGAACATGGCCCAGGATATGTTACAGTCTTTGCCCCATAGAGCTCTTTGGCTGCCCCTTCACCTGCCTACTAGTTCTGTTGAATTAATAGATGGTCAAAATAGATTCTGTTTTTATCCTACAATGTTGCCATTTAGTTGTCAGGGAAATAAGCGGCTGTCCTGTCCCCTGTGTTTTAGTTTTGCAGCTCCCTTGCCAAAAAGTACCATACAGCTCAATATTCCAGACCCTTGTAAGGTTAAAGTGTCACTGTCGTTTTATTTTTTTTTTTGCAGAAATCAATAGTACAGGTGATTTTAAGAAACTTTGTAATTGGGTTTATTAGGCAAATATGCCATTATCTGCATTCAAAAAGACTTTCCCCAGGTCCCTCCCTCCCCTCTTTCATTCACTGCTCATTATCAGGAAATCTCAACTCTTTTACATCAGACATGCCTCTGTCTGTTCTATGGAGAGGGGAGGGGGGAGGAGTAAGGAGGGAGATTAGTCGACAGCAGAGAGCAAAGAATAAAGGATTGCACAGTAGGAGCTGTATGAAAGCTGTATTCAGAGGTCAGAGGGGTCAGTGCTGACTGTCAGCAGAGATAGCCGGTGATGTAGCTGTAAATTAAATCTTTGTTGTCCTGTGCCTCATCTCCCTCCACCCCTCCCCTCTCCATAGAAAATCATGAAGACAGGGGGGAGAGTTTCAAACTGCTTTTTCATGATAAAAATGCATTTTTCAGCTAATAAACCCAATTACAAAGTTTCTTAAAATCGCATGTTCTATTGATTTCTGGAAAAAAAAATTAAACAACAGTGACACTTTAAATTGGGAGATTAGGAGATTGTGTTTAACACCAGTCAGGCCTAAATTTTCTTGTTGTGAGTGGTTCCAGGCTGGAAATAGACATAAAATAGCAGCAAGGCTAGCTCGGCTAGGAAAGGGCATAGCCTGAAACATATATTCTATTCCATAATTCTTCTATTTACAATGGAAGACTTATGCCTCTTATAGTGTCTTTTCATACTTTAAGATTGGTGTTAAAGGCTACTGAAGGAAAGCTAAAAGGCACTGTCACTAAAAAAACCTTTGAAATGTGAAAAGTTTTGATCGGTCTGGGCCTGAGTGTTCAGACCCTGGTCGATCGTGAGTACGAGCCGGGAGAAGTATGTGAGTGACAAGGTGGCCTCAGAGCGGTGTCCTCTCCTCGCTCATTCTATTGATTGGTACGAGTTAACACTCAAACACTGATTGATAAAAACTTTTTGGCATGTCTAACATTCAAAAATAAAGTCCAAGAGCATCCACAGTACAAGATTAGGTTTCAAAGCTTTAATTACATATACAAGTACAAAGAGGAAGCAACGTGTTGACCTTTTATCAAGCATGCATGACCAAACGTATAGACCGCATCGGTCAAAATGTTTCTTCCTTGGATATGCAAATAAAGGGGAACTATCAGCAGGTTAGATGAATCTAACTTGCCCATAGCTCCCTATAACGCTCGGAGAGCCAAGGAGGAAGGTATGTCTCTTACCTTCTTCCTCGACACCATTCCTGTGCAGTTAGTAGCTGAACCCTCGACCTGGAGCACCATAAGGTCCAGCCCGCTCCTTCTAATGATAATGAGAGGGTGTCCTGGGGGCAAGGCAGGGCTCCTAACGGTGCTCCAGGCCAAGGATTGAACTACTTAACAGCACAGGAACAACGTTGAGGAGGAAGGTAAGAGACAAACCTTCCTCCTTAGTGCCCTGTGCACAGTAGGGAGCTATCAGCAGGTTAGTTCCCCTTTAAAGCCTTGAAACTTAGGAGCCTATTTATCATTTATATGCTGCACTTTTTTTTTTTTTAAGCAAATTCTTTGGCAAAAAAAAATGGCTAAAAAACAACCCAAACGACACCATTTTGTGCAAAATAAAAAAGATTGCACATGATAAATGTGGATAAAAAAGTAGCTAGCTTAAACCACGCCCCCTACAAAGGAAACATTTAAAAACTGCTGAAAAAGAGCACAAACTGCTTTATAAATGATCCATAAAATGATGCACCCTGCAAAAAAAAATCACAAAATATGCGCAAAAAAACTAAACAAAAAAAAAAAAACATGCCCCTTAATCTTCTACTGTGGATGCTGATGGACTTTGTCTTTGGATCTATCCAGCTAGCATCCCCCACTCCTGCTATCATTGGAATCCACTTTCACTGTGATGCTGTTGGACCTTCTCCATTGGTTATTCTGGTGACAGGTACACTTTAACCATTGCCTATGTATGTTACATCCATACAGAATAGTTATAACATTTAACCCTTTGGAATTACCTGTATTTCTGCATTACTTATAAACATCACAATTATAGGTAATTACAATCTATCTAAGCTAATAACCCACATAGATGTACTGTTCATTGCTTTTATTAAGTAAACATCCACAGTGCAGGGAGAAACAATACATGAACCTCTGTGTTAATGACTTATTTGACAGCTAATTAGCTTAATGGGGGAGATTCATGAAACAGACGAAAAGAAAAACTGGCTTTGATGTGCATAGCAACCAGAGCTCAGCTTTCATTCTGTATTCTGTCAATTATGGGCAACAAAGACAATTTTGAACAGTTTTAATAAATCTCTTCCAATGTGTTTCAATTAAGGAGATGAGATAGGAAATACGGATTTCAGATTCGCTTTGCCCATTAAAGGCACAAAAAGGCTGGTTACTGACAATTCTGCTCTTCCCAAGAATGATAAGTTAGTGTTTACTGTACTGCCATGCAAACAACTCTCAGAAGGAGTGCTATCAATGCTTTATTTTTTTTTCTTTCAGATCAACTGATGCCAATAAATTATATAGATTTGTATTTAAAGCATAACTGTTATTTCAGGGTCATTTTTTTAAAAACATTAAATATCAACATTTCAAGCGATTTTAAGAAACTTTGTAATAGGTTTTATAAACCAAAAGAGTTTCCTTCTGGACTGAAAAAGCAATCTCCCAGCCTCCCCCCTGACTGCAGAAGAAGCAGGATTTCTGTCTCCATTATGTGGCTATGGAGAGGGGAGGGGCTGTTAGGAGTGACTGAGCACGGAGCAGTCCTGCACAGCACAACACCCTGCAATCTTCTCTCAGTAAGTTCATAGATAACAACTGACCGTTCTGACCCCAGAATCCTGCGTTTTAGGTACCCAGACAGTCTACAAACAGCTGACCTTCATATCACCTCTTCCTGCTCCCTCATCTCCCTCGGCCCCTCCCCCCTCCATAAGGATAGAATGGAGAGAGCAGAGCCCGTCTTCACTGGCTTCTCTGTAATGAAGACGTGTTTGCCTGATAATGCACAGATAAGAAGTCAGGGGGGAGGCTGGGAGATTGCTTTTTGAGTACAGAAGGAGGCTTTTTTTGGCTGATAAAACCTATTACAGAGTTTTTTAAAATCGCTTATACTACTGATTTCTGCAATAAAAAAAAATATGACAGTTACGCTTTAACTTCTATTTAAACTTCTATTTATCTCAGGTTTTCCAGTAATCATCATCTGCTGTATGTTCTGCAGGAATTGGTGGATTCTCTCCAGTCTGGCGCAGTGTTCTTTGCTGCCACCTCTGTCCATGACAGGAACTGTCCAGAGCAAAAAAAAATTTCTATGGGGATTTGTTACTGCTTGGACATTTCATGTCATGAACAGAGGTGGCAGCAGAGAGCACTGTGTCAAACTGGAAAAAATACACCCCTTCCTGCAGGACATACGGCAGCTGATAAGTACTGGAAGACAAGATTTTTGAACATAAGTAAATTACCAATCTATATAACTTTCTGACACCAGTTCATACAAAATAAAACAAATAGCTGAAGTACCCCTTAAATGTTATTGAGATGCTGTAAAATGACCTGAAGATGGCCTGAATACTGTTGAACTGATACACATTTGCAGGAAGAAATGCTATAAAGTTACTCCTCAGTGGTGTGCAAATCTTATTCGCAGCTCCCGGAAATGTTTGGTGAACGTAATTGCTGGTTATATACAGGTTATTAAATTCAAGTGCTCACTTCCTTCTTCCCCCTGCTCTGTGGATGTTTACTCAAAGGGGTTATCCAGCGTTTAAAATGTTTTTATATATTACATTATATTGCATAATAAACATGTAATGGTTAACTCTCCGAATTCCCTGGTATCCCAATGCACCCTCTCTGATTTTCCCTGCTGACTGCAGCTCCGTTACTTCTAAGACAAGTTTGTCTCGAGAGTGACATCCTGCCCAGCCAATCACTGGCACTGTCCCATCTCAACCAGTGATTGGCTGAGTGGGCTGTCACTCCAGAGACAAGTTTGTCTCAGAAGTAGCAAGGCTGCAGCTGGCTGGGAACATCAGTGACACTGCATCAGGACACCGGGGGAATGCGGAGAGGTAACCGTTATATGTTTCTTATGGAAACCAAGACTGCAGCATTATATAAAAAATTTCTAAATGCCGGATAACCCCTTTAATGAGTACAATTACACAGATATTTAATTCTGTTAAATAAATGTAAGAAAAAAATATTTTTAGACCACTTTAAGCTCAGCTTGCCTATGATATTAAGCCTTACATAGAAAAAAAACAACTGTAAAATCTGGTGTACTCATTAGGATTCCATGATGCAATTTGTTAAAGTAGAAGTCTAACAGACGGACAAAAACTGCAGGCAGACTGGTGGGGCTGGAAAATAATAAAGAATTGAACCCATGTCTCTTATGCGGAGGTCCTGGGTCCCATTCACATCATCTGGCTGTCATCCCTAGCTTTAAACTGGGTACGTCATGTACTCGGCTTCTGCCCCAGTCACTGATTGGCTGGGCGGGCAGTCACTCAGCTGGGGTTGTGATGTTGCAGCTAGCAGAGCTGCAAGTCACCGGCTGATGTAAACGGGACCCAAAACCAGGACAGATGAATCCAGCTCTTTATTATTTTCCTGCCCCCACCAGCCTGCTTGAAGTCTTTGGGGGAGATTTATCAAACATGGTGTAAAGTGAAACTGGCTCAGTTGCCCCTAGCAACCAATCAGATTCCACTTTTCATTCCTCACAGACTCTTTGGAAAATGAAAGGTGGAATCTGATTGGTTGCTAGGGGCAACTGAGACAGTTTCACTTTACACCATGTTTGATAAATCTCCCCCTTTGTCCTTCTGTGGGACTTCTCATTTAATTCCAACAATACTTGTACAGAGTCAATCTCCCCCTCGTAGTGAGTAAATGAGCCTAAGGGCCCTATTACACATGAACGATTATCGTGTGAAATTTTTTTATATTTTTCTAATTTAAACGATAATCGCTTTGTGCAGCAATCAAAAAAATCCTTTTTTTGTGTCATTTACGCCTTTTAAGCTGACCCTAAAATCATTGTTAATCGTTTGCCAATTGTTTGCTAAATGTTTTCTAAATATTCACTAATTTACTGTGTACATACATACATCCTTCTATTGCTGGGATCAGAAGGAGTAAACGCGTAAGGATCGTAACTAATGACTATCGTTCTGTGTATAATCGTAAACGATTTCAGGACATTCCCAAACATGCTCGTTTGCGATTGTTATTCTGAGGTCAAGTTGTTAATGAACTCACTGTGATCAACCCTCCCAGCATTACAAAGCAGCTAAAAAGTTGCAGGTAAAGCCAGTCAGGGACTTGTTTATGTCAGCTGTCTTAGAAGGGAGGAGGAGGAGGAGAAAGAGAAAAAAGCTCACACATATTTTTGTGTCTTCAGCAGAAAGCAGCAGCTTAGAACTGGGGAAAGGAGACTGAATAGATAATAACAGGTATGGAAGAATTGTTAGTCTTACCATGGGCAGCAACATATGAATAGTTATGTTTAAATGGAAAATCCCTTTAAGTACTAGAATAGAAATAAATATGTGTTGAGTATGATGATTAAACATTGCAGCAGGAGATATGATGTCATCACCCCTGTCATAATATGAAAACAGAAGCAATGTGCATAATTCTCAGTGTACAAACATTTACATCATCTACAGTAGCTTAGAGGGACGTCTTCATTAATACACCATGTCAGATCTTTAAGTACTTTGCAAGTAACAGAGATGAAGTGAAGAAAAATGGTGGTGACATCACGGAGATCACTTTAATGGGGAACATCATTGACTATGACAGTTCTGTCCAAATATTTACTAGAAGAGGCTGTTCATGATTCAGAAGGATCCTGGCTGTGAGATAGTATATAAAAAGCCATACAAAGGAGAACCCAGCTGGATGTCACCAATTTACACGCTGTATATAACTAAAAGTTACCTGTTTCTGTCATCAAATTCATGGTTTTTACTTTGTTTTTTTCAAATTGATGGTTCCCCATCGGTCTCTTGTTTACTACA
Organism: Dendropsophus ebraccatus; assembly: GCF_027789765.1. Classification (NCBI taxonomy): domain Eukaryota; kingdom Metazoa; phylum Chordata; class Amphibia; order Anura; family Hylidae; genus Dendropsophus; species Dendropsophus ebraccatus. Next base: position 138,276,798 of record NC_091457.1, on the reverse strand, counting down.
TTTACTAACGTCGTCCGCTAAAAAACTCTCTAGAACTCTCTGTGTCATGGGCATTTCCCTTTAAAATTTGGGTTAACAAACATATTTATTAAGCAAATTGACGTTTTTTTTTTACATGTTGGAAAAGTTTTAGTTTTATCGTGAAAAACCTGCCAGATTTACTAAGGACAATAAGACACAATAATAAATCTGTCGGTTTGTGAGAATAAAACGTTGATGTGTAGGAGTCGAGAAAACCAGACAATCTTAGTAAATGAAGCCCAGTATGGCTTTCCTTATATTGATCCTGAATTACAGCCTGTATTATAATCCTCAGCTGTATTTAGAATTAAGTAGGCTTCAGAGCTGAAATCTGTAGACTTTTTTTTTATACCATGTTTGTATAGGAGCTCCTATTCACTGTTTAATGTAGGGTGCCAAACAGCTGATCATTTGGGTGTTGGCAGCCTACCGATCAGCAATTGATACCTATCCTGAAAATCATTCATCATTTCAACCAAGGAGAAGTCCCACCAAATGAAAAAGTCAGAAGGCCAGGGGGGTGCGGGAAAATAATAAACAAAGTATAGTTACCTATCCTTGTGCTCCTTGTGCCCTGCTCCCAGGTCCCGTTGAAAGACACTGGTGACCTGCAGCTCTTTCAGATGCAATGTACGTACCTGGCTAAGTGATTGACTGGCTGAGTGACTATATGCCCAGCCAATCAGTGACTGGGGCAAGACACCATCCCCGTCACTGATTGGCTAAGATGTTGCAGCTGGAAAAGCCGGGTATGTGACGTACTCGGCTTCTCGGCGGGACCTGAGAGCAACAGAGACGCAGGGACAGACGAGTTTAGGTTATTATTTGCCAGCCGTCCTCCTTTTTTAAAAATATGCTGGGACTTCTCCTTTAGGGTCTGTCCACACGTACAGACTGGCAGTGTAAGGCTATGTTCACACTACATAAAACTACGGCCCTTGTTGCCGATGGCAACAACAACCGTACTTTTACTGCGGTGGAGCAATGCCTTACTTTCAATGGGATCCCGTCCGGAGCGTACACACACCGTATGTGCTCCGGCCGGGATCCCATACGCCGCCGCAAATAACTGACATGTCAGTTTTCTGCGGGCGGAATTCAGTGAATTCCGGCCGCAGAAAGACCTGTCAGTTCACACAGTGAAGCGAGCGGCTCCGGCACTGTGTGCTATGGGAAGCTCTGATGCGGGCGCGTGCTGATGCGCCCGCATCAGAGCTCTGCGGCCGGTAAGAGGATCCGGCCGGTACTTAAGTACCGGCCGGGATGATCCGCGTAGAGACCGGCCATTCCGTGACCTAGCCGGGGTCACGGAACAGCCGGTCTCTTACGTTGTGTGAACATAGCCAAAATCTCGCTGCTAGTCTGTCAGGTCCTGGCAGTTCACTGTCACTACATACTCGCAGCAGTCTGAACGACCGCTGCGTGCATGTAATTCTGCCGCCCCCTTAACCCCTTCGGCTCCCGCCCCGGCTCCTGCTCTGCTGTGTCTGTATATACATTACCTGTCTCCTGCACGGGGTCCCAGCGTCCTGCTTTCCTGCCACTGATTGGCTGGGCGGGAGAGCAGGATAGCGGGACCCAGTGCAGCAAGGACAGGTAACGTATATACAGACACAGCGGGGCAGGAGCCGAAGGGGTTAAGGGGCCGGCAGAATTACATACTCGCTGCGAGTATGTAGTGACATGGCACTGCCAGGACCTGACAGACTCGCAGCGAGATTTACGCTGCAAGTCTGTACGTGTGGACAGACCCTTAAGGCTATGTTCAAACTTCAGGAAAATAACAGGGAAAGGTGGCAGTCTCATGATATAGAAAGGCCGCTAATAATAATGATCATTACTAGCGACCATCTATAATACGAGACAACCACCTTTCCCCGCTGCATTCCTAAAGTGGGAACATAGGGGGAGATTTATTAAACATGGTGTAAAGTGAAACTGGCTCAGTTGCCCCTAGCAACCAGATTCCACTTTACATTCCTCACAGATTCTTTGGAAAATGAAAGGTGGAATCTGATTGGTTGCTAGGGGCAACTGAGCCAGTTTCACTTTACACTATGTTTGATAAATCTCCCCCATGGTGTAAAGTAGAATTGTCTCAGTTGCCCTTAGCAACCAATCAGATTCCACCTTTCATTTTCCAAAGTATCTGTGAGAAATGTAAAGTGGAATCTGATTGGTTGCTAGGGGCGACTGAGGCAGTTTCACTTTACACCATGTTTGATTAATCTGCCCCATAATCATAAAGTACAAGATTAGCTAAACAAGGCTGCTTTTCTCCAGAATCAGCGCCGCCACTATGTACAGGTTGTGTGTGGGATTGCAGCGCAGCCCCATTTACTACAGCGCAGCTAAGATGCAATACCAGGTACAACCTGTGGATGAATGTGGCGCTGTTTCTATACAACCGTTTTAATTATGTTGCTCGTATGACAGATCTAGACAGATTTTTTTTTTTTTAGTAGACAGGATGCTTCTTTGGCTCTGTGCAGATGTGTTAATATGTGTTCACATCTGGGATATCTATGTACGTTCAGTGCATTTCTTTTCTCAATGAAAAATGTTTTTGCATCAAAACAAATGCGGGTTGTGTTCTCTGCATCCATCCCCTATGATATAACACTAATGTATCATGTGTATGGACTTGAATGACACTTGGCAGAGCAATAATGGCAGGCCTCCGTGCACTCCTACTGTGGTGCTGCACAGCTCTCTGGCTACTAGACATACAATTATACCCGATCCTGTTTCCCTATGGCTCCAAGTTCTAATTTAGCATCGGGCTTGGCCATGTTTCGAATGCTGATAAATTTAGTGGGGGATTAAGAAGCCCAAAAGACATGAGAGGGCCTTAAAAGGAGCCTCAGGGCGGGAGAGAGAGAGTGACAAGGAAGGCATCTTAACTTGCCTTGAATGGTGTTACAGACCTGGGATACAGAGAAGTTGCAGCTGGAGAGGGGCAGGTTTTTAGGACAAATGAAGAGGATTTGTATTCACAGATTCCTTCATCTTCTACTGTAAATCTGCTAAACCCTCCTAAAGGAATTGCTCAGCATTAGATCATCAGGTCTTGTTACTATATAATTCTCGCTGGCTGCATGATTCACACCAACAATGGTGCATGTAACTGCATTGTCCCTTAAGTCCACTGAAATTCATTTAGTTTTTGTCTTCATATTATTCATAGTTTAGTGCACTTGGGTTTGTAGATCCTTAGAGCAGGTTATTATATATAAGTCATTAAATAGTTCTGTGCACCATATTTATGGTGCGTTCACACCTACAGGATCTGCAGCTGATTTTCTGCAGCAGATTTCAGTTAAATAACTGAACACAGCATCAGATTTGATGCTGTGTTCAGTTATTTAACTGAAATCTGCTGCAGAAAATCAGCTGCAGATCCTGTAGGTGTGAACGCACCCTTAAAGAGAATTCTTACTCCCCTCCAAAATCACTCCTGCCAGTTACCCACCCAGAACTGCTGCAGTACATTGTCACTCAAAGCAGAATATCTCATTATACAGTAAGATTGCAAAAACTGCGGTATTATTCCCTGTCTGCTCCTCTGCCTGTGGCATTGTGCAGGAAAATGCAGCATAAACGCTTAACCCTTAGAGAACTGGGCCAATTTCAATTTTTGCATTTTCCTTTTTTCCTCCTTGTGCTTAAAAGGCCATAGCACTTGCATTTTTCCACCTAAAAACCCACATGAGCCCTTATTTTTTGCACCACTAATTGTACTTTGCAATGACAGGCTGAATTTTTTTATAAAGTACACTGCGAAACCAGAAAAAAATTCAAAGTGTGGTGAAATTGAAAAAACAAACAAACACATTTTGTTTATTTGGGGGGTATTTGTTTTTACGCCATTCGCCCTGGGGTAAAACTGACTTGTTGTGCATGTTCCTCAAGTCGTTACAATTAAAACGATATAAAACATGTATAACGTTCATTGTATCTGATGGCCTGTAAAAAATTCAAACCATTGTTAACAAATATATGTTCCTAAAAATCACTCTATTCCCAGGCTTATAACGCTTTTATCATTTGGTCTATGGGGCAGTGTCAGGTGTCATTTTTGCGCCATGAAGTGTTCTTCCTATCGGTACCTTGATTGCGCATATGCGACTTTTTAATCGCTATTTGTTACAATTTTTCTGGATTTGATGCGATCAAAAATGCACAATTTTGCCCTTTGGGATTTTTTTTGCGCTTACGCCGTTTACCGTGCGAGATCAGGAATGTGATAAATTAATAGTTCGGGTGATTACACACACGGCGATACCAAACATGTTTGCTTATTTATTTATTTGTTTATTTTTATTTATAACATGGGAAAAGGGGGGTGATTCTGACTTTTATTAGTGGAGGGGGCTTTTTATTGATAATAACACTTTTATTTTAACTTTTACAATTATACTAGAAGCCCCCCTGATCTCTCATTGAGATTTATGCTGCATAGATATGCAGCATAGATCGATGAGATCGGCACTCGGATGCTTTCGGCTGCTGCAGCCGGAAGCAATCGAGTGCCGAGCCAGGATCAGCGCCACTACGGCGCTGACCCCGGAGGGGGTAAGATGTGTGGATCGCTCCTCCAGGACAACGTCCCGGAGGAGCGATCCTCCCCACTAGACACCAGGGAAGTTGTGCAGTAAGTAATTGGATGCAGCTGTCCACTTTGACAGCTGCATCCGATTACTGTATTAGCGGGCACGGCGATTGGACCATGCCCGCTAATAGCCGCGGTCCTGGGCTACGAGCGGCACCCGCTCTGAACGTGTGGAGGCGGCCCTGGACATACGGGTACGTCCAGGGTCGCCTAGGGGTTAAAGTGTCACTGTTGTTTACATTTTTTTTGCAGAAATCAATAGTACAGGCGATTTTAGGAAACTTTGTAATTGGGTTTATTAGCCGAAAAATGCATTCTTATAATGAAAAAGCAGTTTGAAGCTCTCCTGCCTGTCTTCATAGTTGTCTATGGAGAGGGAAGGGGTGGAGGGAGACGAGGCACCATAACTGGACAACAAAGAGTTAATTTACAGCTACATCACCGGGCTATCTCCTCTGAAGTCAGCACTGACCTCTCTGACCTCTGAATACCGGCTTTCACACAGCTCCCACTGTGTAATCCTTTGTTCTCTGCTCCCTGCTGGTGACTAATCTCCCTCCTCCCCCCTCCCCTCTCCATAGATTACACAGGGCCCGACTGATGTAAACTAGTCGAGATTTCCTGATAATGAGCAGTGAATGAGAATAAGAGGGGAGAGGGGACCTGGGGAAAGTCTTTTTGAATGCAGATAATGGCATACTTGCCTAATTATCCCAATTACAAAGTTTCTTAAAATCACCTGTACTATTGATTTCTGCAAAAACAAATAACAAAATAAACATGCTGAAGCCAGTACAGTTTGTGACAACACTCAGGGCCGTTTCTGCCATGAGGCGAAATGAGTTTATTGCTCAGGTGGCAGATTTGTAGGGGCAGCAGACTTTATGGAGTGGTCAGATATGATACTGTCTGCTACCACTGACAACATTGACCCCATGACCTGCAAATGATAGCTGGACACGGACGTGGAATGCAAGGAAGTCAGGACTGCAGACACTGTGCAGGTGTTCCTATATGTTTCAGACATCACTACACTACAAGTGATCACTGCCCTGTCATATGGAGCACAAGGTGTAATGGTAGTATGACCATAAATAAGATCACCATGAGCAGTCACAATGCCTTGACTCTTATGTATGTCAGGGGCTTTTTTCTTGGAGAAGCAATAAAGATTGAAGAATTGGTTACACACTGGTGAAATTGGAAACGTTAAAATGTTTTGTGTCTTATCCTCACCAAGGATGGAAGGTAGTGCTGGAACAGGGTGATTTATGGTGGAGCTGGATTGGGTGTATGCGCTTATTATTACAAGCTGCAGATTTTCTACACAGCACCTTGCTAAGGCAGCAGAAAACCTAGAATTGTCCCTGACAACACTATTAGAAACGTACATATCTTGGTAGAATTTTCTGCAATACCAGAGTACCCCATCATACTACTCAGTTGCATCTTGCTGAGGCAGAGGCCCATGTTCACTCTGGAAAGAGCCACCTAATGCCCTTTGCAACCTCAGGAAAACCTATTGCTACCCCACTGAAGTGAGCAGTGGTGTGTACATAGGTGTACAAAGAAGAGAGTGGCAACAATTAAAACAGGCCTCCATTATTGTGCCAGCTTTGCCACATTTAGGGCAATAGGCACTTTTGTTTGTTCCTGTCGGCTCCAGAAGGGAAGTTGCTCAGGGATGAAAATTCCTTGTATTGCAGCCTATTAGCAAAGGTGATGGGAAAAGCTTTGGTCTCTCTCTCCCGGTGGTCCTCCTCTATGGTCGGTACAACAAGGGCCATATTTGCCACTAGGTCACATGCTTAGGATTGTGGCGTTTAAAGAGATACTCTAGTTTATCAAAGTTGACTCCATTGGAGAGGAAGGGCATGAAGCAGGAGCAGAGCCTTATCGCAGGCCCGGAATGCCTTGGTCAGCTGGGATAGGAGGCAAGTGTAGGCGTTAAAAAATGTAGTGTAAGATGTGGGGAGAGGAGGGACATAAAGGACTTAAAGGCTGGTCAGTTTCCAGCCCATCCACCCAATTTTGCAGCATTTTGAATGTACCGTTGTCAGGGTGTGAGCTTTTTGTATTGTTTTATTTACTGTCATGACAGCCTGCAGTAGGGTGGTCTTTCAGAACATGTCAAGGTGGAGTCGGTCAGAGGGGGACTCGTCAGTGAGGTGTTTCCCCACTTCTTATGGTGGTGTAAACATATGACGATACAGTGTTGTTCCCACCCGGGAATGGTGGTGTGGATTTCCAGTGCCATTTGACACACTGTCAGCTCCTGAGTCAGCACAGTGCGGCTAGGGGTTAAGTTTTGGTCCTGGTAATGCTGGATGGTGCTTTTTATGTTATGATATTTATACGGTATTTATGCCTGTTCTGCACTTTAATAATGAGGCTGTTATGGACATTTATTCCAAAGTTAACTTAGAGCCATATTACACTGCTAGATAGGTGCTCACTTACAGAGCTTGATTATCGAACTTGCTTTCGAAGACCATACACGACTCGGTTGCTTTGGTATAAAAATAAAAAAGAGATGTACTTACCTGTCATGGTTCCCCCTCCAACCTTGTTTCTGTGATCCCTGACCACAGCAGCTGCCACAGGGACTCCAGATTCCATCTGTGAAGTGAAAGTCTGTTAAGCCAATCACTGTCCGAGACGGAACAGCACCACAGCCAGTGAATGTTCTGTCACTTCAGAGATGGGTACAGAAGTGCCGGATGCAGCTGAGGTGAGCAGAGAACACAGGAACAAGGCAGAATGACATCGGGGAGCCTAAACAGGTAAGTATAACCTTTTTTTTTTTTTTTTTTAACCTAATATCAGGTGTCAACTGCACATCACTATCACGCGTAGTGATGCGTGTCCGGTGGCCGATAATTTTTTAAACATGTTTAAATTACAATGATTGTATTGGCTTATCGTTGTCTTTATTTCACAGAGTGATAATCTGCTGAATTGGCCTGATTTGGCATATTATAGCTCTGTGTAACAGGGCCCTTAATGTCGGTTGATTCTGCGGGATTAGTGTGAGAGTAAGGGGTGGTGGAAAAGGGGGATTATAGTAAGGGAAGGGTTACTAGGAAGCTTCAGTGTGACAAAAAAGGTAACAATACATTTATAAAAAGAGGTTTTGTAAAGATGAGGTTTTCTACAAATCTACCACTACCCAGCTAGTCTGCACTACAACACTTAACATCTTCCACACATGAGCACACTGGGAGTAAATTTTGCAGAAGTTCTGATCCATGTGTATTCAACCAAAGATGGGAAGATTGATTTTTTTCTTCTCCAGGCCGCATCATGGCAGCAGCAGCTACATCAAGAGTATTTATGATTTTTATTTTTACTCGCTTATTGCTACTGCCCTAGACACAGGCCCCTTGTGCCTTGTGTCACATACAGCCCTGGTGAAGCTTCGGTCCCTATTTTTTCTGTAGCACACCAGTTCTGATTTACTCAGCACAATCTTGATGAGCAAACTTTCCGAAAGTGTTTCCGCGATCCGCATTTGAATCCTGTCGCCTGGAGAAGGTGGTGGATCCCTGGAAAACATAGATACAGCCATAGGCAGTGAGATTCAAATGGTGATTGTTCAGGTTAGTGGGAACCCAAACTTTCGACAAGTTTCTTCATCTCTATTAACCAGGTTATAGTGCACATTGTCCACCACAAACACAAATTTTTGAGCGGAATAAATGAATTGTAAACTATATTAAGCAACATTTGGAGGCAAGTATATGAGCAGAGCTCTGTGTTTTGTATCGATGACACCTTCAGTGCACTAAATCTTATATTTTCTTCCCGCATTAAGACAAACACCTCCAGTCGCTTTTGTTCATGATTTTTTTCTCCTTTGACAAACCTGCCGTGGCATTGTGCATGTACGGCATCTGTTCTGGAGCCGGGAGGGTTGATGACAGGCTGCTAATTGGCTGCTGTTTCTAAGAGTAATGAATTTTGCAGCATGTCATAAAATGCTTCTAATTAAAAACACAACTATCCTGTCTACAATATTCTCATCTGCCGCACACATAAGGCCCCACACAGCAGCCTTGAAGCATAAAGCCCAAGCATACGGCACAGCCCCGTTCTGATGTATGTGTCACAGATTTCGGTGTGACAGATGATGTAGTAACCTGCATTATAGAAGTGTGAGTAATGAATTGCAAATGAGAGGAGCTTCTCTTTAATCTGCCCCTCAACTACTTTCTTATGTTTGTTTGCATATGAAACTAGATCCTTCAATTTCTTAAGAGCTGCCATTTTTCCTTCTCTGTGATGGTAATGCAAATCAAGAAGAAAATATGCCACCGCAACAATTTCTAATTGTTCAGGCCTGATTAAAGTTTATGGAAGCTTATGGGCAAAAATGTGGTGGCATGCCTTAGAGCCAGTTCACATGGAGTAAAAGAGGCCGAATTCCGTGACGGAACTCCCAACTGCAGAATCCTGCTAGCCTACGTGTCATACAGGTTGTCTATGGGAGGGCTAGCATGCCTCCACTCTCTGCTCCTCTCCGCTCAAAGTATTGATATGTCTATTCTATCTCCATACATATCTCGACCCTTACTGTAGCCACATGAAGGATGGAGGACAGCGTAGGGTACTTCCCTTCTCTACTGAGTCTTCAGGAGTAGCATTGAGCGGACTTGCCTAAATGGACAAGTTGGATGCCACCCAAGGCAGTCCTGGAAAAGATGGATAAATGTCAAATACCGATCTTTTGGGTTTAGAGAATGTTGCCGAACCCAAACAGTTTGGCAAGTCTTCCCAACACTACTCAAGAGTTATGGAGGCTACAAAGCCAACGTGTGTACTTGTTGCAGAGTGTGGAGTGAGATGTGTACTGTATATTATCATATATCATTATAGTGGCTGATATAATGATGATCGGACAGGGGGATGCACACACAAAGAAATAGGCTCAGGAAGAGCCTGGTGTTCCTGGACACCCATGGGCTACGCTACAGCAAGTTGATGCTGGGAGGAGAAGTAAATGAGGTTTGGGGCCAATAGAGAAGAAAACAGATGGGCAACATGCCTACTGGAGCTGCCGCTGGCATGTGTCGTGAGACCTGGGGCCTATTCCACCTGAAAATAGTGGCCTGCTACAATCTGGTATAGGCCTGGAGATCAGTAGCTATGGATGAAAGGCTGGGAGAGGATTGCCTATTTGATGAGCTCTGGGCAGTGGGTAAGAAATACAAGGTGTAATATGGGGCCTGAGAAGAGATGCCCTGAATAATAAATTTGTTGTTAAGGATTGGGTAGTGTGACTAGGACTCTTCAGAGCAGATCCTCTGTGTGGTAGAGTTAAGACCCTTGAAAGTAGGGCCTGAGTTCAGGGGAGTTGATGCCCTTAAGGGCTCTATTACACTGAGTGATAATCGGAAGAATAAGACCTATTCGGCTGATTATCACTCTGTGTAATAAAGACAACGATCAGCTGATGATCGTGCTATCGGCTGATTGTGTCTTTTTGGTTTGGACCTAAAATCATTGGTTGCCAACTGCACATTGCTACAGTACGTGTAATAGTGATGCGCGGCCGAAGGCTAACAATTGAATAAACTGTTATACCTTACCTCTCCACGCTCCAAGGCTTCTCCTGTTCTCTGCTTCCTCCCCGTTGCTGCGGCTTTAGCTTCAAAGCGGCCTGTCTGAGCTGACAGGCCACTCAGCCAATCACTGGCCATGGGCTGTCAATTCTTTGGCATGCTTGAGTTGCACTTATATCTAATAAAGGGTTATACACTCAGTTTGGTCTGCAGTAATCTTCTTGGAAAAGGACAACAATTTAAAGAGGATCTTATGCCTGATATAGAAAATGCTTGTATCCCCCGCCCCATAACAATTCAATCTTTTCATCTAGCCCTGTGCTGTGTCATTTTACAGTTATTCTTACTATCTGTGCACCAATAGCCAACTGGGTGTTAACATTTGGGGGCGTGTCCCTACACTGTCTGGCACAGTCAGCTTTTATTGGATAGTCTGAGACAATGTTGGGACACGCCCCCCAACTTGTAACACCCACTTGGCTATGCAAATATACATTTCTAGTAAGAAAAACTAAGGAACAACACATCACAGAGCTAGATGAAATGATGTTCCAGGATTGTTATTTCATTGAGAATACAAGTATTTACCAAAACAGGCTGAGAGGTCTTAGGTGCTCTTTGAGAAGGTCCACCATAAAAGCAACTCCTTTAGTCTTCAAAAGCGAGAGTCATACTCATGCATGGATCACCCAATGACCATGTCAGAACCACATAACTGGAAAATTCTAGGTGGCTGGGATCTAAAGTCTTAGCATGGCAGAAAGAGTATGTGATAGAGCCACCACCCCTCAAGTCTTCAAGATGGTGGAGGCATCAGGGTACATGCTTCTTTATAAACCAGTGCTGGTCACTATCTACTTTTTAAAAAGTTCTCAATGCAATTGAAATTATATACGTACTTAGGTATCATAACTCTTTGAATAGTCCCAAATCTACGTCCTCACCATTCAAGGGCTCCTTCGCCAAAGATTGACAGCACCATCAGATATACAAACCACATGATGATTGATATAACATGGACGTAATAAGCACTTCCTGTCTAAAAGATTGCGTGCGGCATCTTATATCAAAGAAAGGTTGTCCACAAGTGGATGATTCCTCCAAAGTACTGTCTTTCTTCCCACCATTGACACTAATGCCGCTTGCCCTGGACATCTTCTCTATTTTTACTCATGCGCTAAATGAGGGATGTCAGTGTTTTAGTCACTCTCCGGATTACATTACTATGGCTTTTGAGGTCTGTTTCCTTTGTATGCAGTGAACAGTACATAGCAAAGTGGTGGTGAATGAGTTAACACTTGATTTAGAAATAAATGAAGTGTAATTTAGTGTGATTATCAGTATAATACCGGCAAATTATACCTTTTAATTTAACTTGCTTATATCATAACAAACATGAGAGCAGTGTGCATAATGTGTAATCCGTGACTGCTGGCGCACAAGCCATTCAAGCTGCTTTCATTTATAGAAGTCACAAAAGGAAATCACACACACTTGTTGTTTTAGACTATAGAAAAAAGGTTTCATAGCAGATCAGCAACTGTTCAAAATCATCTGTGTAAAGCGCATAGAGGTGACCCATGAGGCTCAACGAGGTCCATGGTGAAAGAAAGTACGGCCTGGATTGGTCTCCTCACCTTAGCAATTGAGCTTCTGCAGGACTTAAAGGGACTGTATCGTCTAAATTATTTACTGATTTACTATTTTTTTTTATTTTATTTATTTATTTTTTTAAAGTGTCCCTATGGTTATAACTTTCAAAATCTAAATCAACGGTAGATGTGATATGAAGCAAGTTTGCAGTATACATCCATTTTTTTTTTTTTTTTGTTATCATGCTGTTAAATAAAACTAAACTTACAAGAAATCCAGGTCCAGTCTCCTAAAGGCAGATTTTTTGTCTTGCTGGTTGAAAAAAAGAGACTAAATAGACTAAACACTAGAGATGAGCGAACCGGGTTCCGGTTCGAGTCCATCCGAACCCGAACGTTCAGCATTTGATTAGCGGTGGCTGCTGAACTTGGATAAAGCTGTAAGGTTGTCTGGAAAACATGGATACAGCCAATGACTATATCCATGTTTTCCACATAGCCTTAGGGCTTTATCCAACTTCAGCAGCCACCGCTAATCAAATGCTGAAAGTTCGGGTTCGGATCGACTCGAGCATGCTGGAGGTTCGCTCATCTCTACTAAACACGTGAAGTCCTGGCCAGTAAAGAGTCACGCCTTAATGCGTCCACCATCAGATGACTGGCTTCTCTCTGTGAGTGCAGTTGACCTGGCATACACGGGCCGTGTTTTCCATGAAAACTAAAAAAAAAAAAAAAAGAATGTAAATTCTAAATGTAAATGTAAAAACTTAAACATTTTGTTTTATTTTACATCTATCACATCTACTATTGATTTAGATTTTTAAAGTTATAATGACAGTGACACTTTAAGCTTTAAGCCTCTCCCTGCCCTGGACAGCCAGTTGCATTGACATTAACAATGAAAGGAAGAAAGGCTGATGGCACTCACCAGGCTGTCATATGTGAAAATCCGTCTTTATTCAGGCATGTGAGGAGCGGGGAGAGGTGGGGACAGGCGGGAACAGGCAGGAATCAGGTGACCACAGTTTTGCGGTGGACGCCGCTTTGTCAGACCCTCACGTGACTCCTACGTCATTCCTTATATACAAAACTTTATACACCGTGCGTGAATGAACAAACATGGAAAAAAGTTTAAGAAACAACATAACACACGATATATTATAACAGATTGATTTCACTCTGGGTATATTTCATGTTCAGACAATGAGATAGCTAACAAACTCCAAAAACTGATCTTTACCTCCTGACCACACTACCAATATGTCGTCTATGTATCTCAGGTAAATGTGGGTGTATTTGGAGAAAAAGATTATTCACAGAACACACCATGAGGGAGATTTATCAAACTGGTGTAAAGTAGAATTGTCTTAGATGCCCCTAGCAACCAATCAGATTCCACCTTTCATTTTTAAAAGAGCCTGCGAAGAATGAAAGGTGGAATCTGATTGGTTGCTAGGGGCATCTGAGACAGTTCTACTTTACACTAGTTTGATAAATTTCTCTCCATGTCTTTTTCCATGTAAGCCAGGGGCTACTGGAGTACCCTCCACCCCCCCCCCCCCCGAACATTGCAAATACCATTTAACATTGAACCCAGGTATTCTGAAATATGTCCACACTACGGAAATCATGCGGATAACTTGCTGCAGATTCCGTTGCTCTCCCCGCAGCCATCTCCCTGCAGTCATTAACCCTTTTACTGCCCCAGACAACTAGAGATGTAGATAATACCCTTAAAAAGTTTTTCCCGGATGCTGGTTTAATACTTTTTGCCTGGATGCTTTGTGGCCTTGTACGTGTGGCTGTGTTATACCAGGGCACTGTATACTAATCTGGATTTCATGTTTTTTATTGTCTGGGAACAGTTTGCAGGTCCCAAACTACCCCCATCACTAACTACATAGCCATAGAGGGAACACTGCCAGCAATGCAGCTGAAAGTTACTTTTGGGTCAAGTTAACCTGGGGGATGGGACCTGGTCCTTAGACTCTCTGTGACCTCCCTGCTCGCTCGCACAGCTGAGTACATGGCTCGGCCCACACAGCCACTGGCGCAGTCTCTTTGCACCATTCGTCACGTACACAGCCTGTCAGCGATAAGGCAAATTTATGGGTCCTTACCTCAATTGTATTCTCACAGGTATTGGGTCCCAGTAGTCACCATACTTGGCCAGGTATCATGCCTAAGAATCGAAACATACAGAGGGGCTGCCAGTAATCGCACTTTAACCCCTCGGATGCCTCCAGTCATGAGCAAAATGAAATAATAAAATAATGATAATAAATGAAATAAATGAAATATAAAGTGTGTTTTACTTGACTGTTTAATGTCTTCATGTAAAAAGCAATGCATAGATGGAGTAAACTTCAAGAATTTGGTACATTCATCCTATAGGCCTGCCCATGCTTGGATAATATGCATGGTTTTACCTTGTGCATAGTTTCCCTACAGGCTGCATTTATTTTAATAAGTTCAACTATATTTGTTTGTTACCTATTTGTTCGGTGACATTGTGTCTGAATTTGTCAGGGATACATACTGTGTGTGTCATTGATACCGTGTCTATGTCTCTCACTTTGCGAGACGGGAGTATGATCTCTGATTGAATTTCTCATTTTCAGCAGTTTAGACTCTGCAGCATACCAGCTCACCTCCCTACCTCCACCTGCAGGCCAGTCTGAGCATTGCAGCAGTGGGAGAGACGGCTACCAGGAGGAGCTGGGCTAAGGAAAATAAATCAAGGTGTTTGTTGATAAGTGAGAACACACGTTTCTGTACCAGAAAGAAAACCTGCATATTATTTCCATTCATTAAAAAAAGATTAAGTTAACTCTTTCACTGCCAGAATACGCAGAATCCTATATTTAAACATCGTAAGAGGCTCCTATAGGACGCATCACTTACAGATAAAAACTATAGATTTTATTTTAAATAATTTTATTAATTTAGACTTTTTTTCCAATCACGGTTTAGATTTTATTACTAATATTTAAGTGATTTATAGCACTGTTAATCCTAATCTTCCTGGGTCAAGAATAGAACATTGGAACAGAAACAGTAAAGCAGGGATAGGGAACCTGTGACCCTCCAGCTGTTCCAAAACTACTCACTTTGGAGGTCCAGGCATGATGGGAATTGTAGTTTAGCAAAACATGGTGGGCTATAGGTTCCCCATCCCTGCAGTGAAGCATATGAGGAGCAGTAGGAGAGGAAATTAAACTTTGCAAAACAATCTATATGTATAAAACATGGTTCATATGAGATTTATATGGCATTCACCTAGTGTATCAGCATCAAGTCCTAGCTGATGGTTTAATATAGTACAAAACTGTGTCTGTTTCTTAAATAAAAAATATTAGAAGCTACATATACAGTTAAATATATAGCACCAAAAGAGTGTGCTTTTACTGTATATTCTGTGAGAGAAGAGCTAAAATGGAGTTGGTATCAGACCACTGTAGGAGAAAACACAACATGGGAATGAGGTGGTAGTGTGTCGCCTTGAGGAGACTACCTAACTAATGTAAAAGTTTTTAGGCCATGCAATGCTCCATGGGAAACAAAGTATGCAAATTAGCTCTCCTCCAAAAGGAAAAAAGCTTGCTCCTCACTGCCACCTATTGGAGGTACCTATCCAGCACCCCTTCTCTGTACAGATTGAGCATTCGGGTTTAGAGAAGGTTGCCAACCCCAAACACTTTGGCCTCTTCGCTCAACTCTAAACGCAACAGTAAGTATCTGCCCAACTAAAGGTCCCTATCCAATTATTTTTTCTGTCGGCTGAACCAGCCTCAAGGTCGCTTGACACTTCTCCAACAGGTGATGTCGGTAGAGATAGGGGGCGGTGGAGATAGGGGGTCGGTGGAGATAGGGGTTGGATGTGATGGACTATCACAGCCTGACCTCAATTTCCATTTTGTACCCAGGGCACTGATATGTAGAGATAAGCAAATCTAAACAAAGTGAAGCTCTTAAGCCCCTATTTCCACGGGGCGACTACGAGGTGCAAACGAGCGAGCGTTCCCCACTCGATGCTGCCGCTATTACACATGGCAGCAGCGAGCGGGTGAGTCCGGGGGGGGGGGGGGGCGCCCGGCTGATCGCTAGATTGTCCGGGCAGCCCATAGCTTAAAGCAGCAGTCTGCTGCCGCCGCTCCTATTCCTCGGAGCGATTACAGCAAATTGTTGCTGTATGAGTCATTTGTTTTTCAACATGTTGATCATTGCCTTCTATTCCACGGGACGATTGTTATCCGTAACGGCCAATATCGGCCGATAATCGCTCCTAATAGGGCCTTTAGTTTGATCAGCAAGCAGCTTATCAACAGATGGCCTTTCAACTCTGTTCTGCTCCCTGCCGCTAATCTCTGGGTGTCAGGAAAAGCTGCATCCAGACTTAGGCTATGTTCACACTACGTATTAGACCCGCCGTTCCGTGACTCCGGCCGGGTCACGGAACGGCCGGTCTCTGGCCGGATCATCTCGGCCAGTACTTAAGTACCGGCCAGATGATCTTTCGGCCGCAGAGCTCTGATGCGGGCGCATCAGCGCGCGCCCGCATCAGAGCTTACCATAGCACACAGTGAAGCGAGCTGCCGGAGCCGCTCGCTTCACTGTGTGAACTGACAGGTCTTTCTGCGGCCGGAATTCACTGAATTACGGCCGCAGAAAACTGACATGTCAGTTGTTTGCGGCAGCGTATGGGATCCCGGCCGGAGCGCACACGATGTGTGTACGCTCCGGCCGGGATCCCATAGAACAACAGGCATTGTTCCACCAAGGTAAAAGTACGGCCGTTGTTGCCATGAACAACAACGGCCGTACTTTAACGTAGTGTGAAAATAGCCTTAGGAAACTTCTCCCAGTTTCTTAAAACTGCATCCAGCTTATCCCTTCACCCGGGGAGGAGCGGCAGGGAGCCGATGGCTGATAAGCCGCTTGCAGCTACAATTCTTTTAGACCGTCGATTCGCTCATCTCTAGTCATATGGCTTAAAGAGATTATAAAATTGAATAAATCGTTTAAACAAAAAAAAAAAAAAAAAAAGAGACCCATTAGATAGTGTCATGCCATACAGTGTTATACAATGCTCCCATTAGTATTGCCATACAGTGCCCACATGAATAGTTTATACATAGGACAGCATGCATCAAAGGTCATTTCACATTCTAGTAATGGGGGGGGGGGGGGTAGTCAGGTAAATGGTAGCCACCCCCTCTTCAGCTTCATGCATGCACATTTTCCGCTGTGGATTGAATTTTTTTTCTGCCTTCATTTTGAGCCTTTATAAAAGACTTAAAGTGATTATGACTTCTCCAGTCTTTTCATAGCATGTCAGTATTTCCCACCTATCACCACTCACCCCCTATGATATATAATCTGCATACATATATAATGTACATCTCCTTTCAGTGATAGCAGAGGTTGCCATTATATCAATTGCCTGATGAAGTCGGGGCTTTAAAATCTCTTCTATTTGCATTGTAAATTATTCTTCCAAGACTCCTAGACAAAGAGGGGTTCCCATCTGCATGACATGTGCCTCTTCATCCAGCCCATTCACTAGGTAACATAAAACATACATTGTTCTCTTTTTATTACAAAGGAGAAACATGGTGACAGGTTCTCGCTACGTGATGAAATAGCAGAGCTGAAATTTCTCAACCGATTGCTGGAAACGAATGTCACAGTAAGTGCTGGGGATGTCCAAATCACAATTCCAAGAGCATCTATGATGAAAGAAGTGTAGGTTCAGAGGGATAAAGAGTATATGGTCACTAGACCAGGCATGGATATGGTTAAAAGGAGCCTGTCACCTGAATAGGCAGAGAAAGAGCCAGCGAGGGGGTGGCAGTGCTCCCAATAGACCCGTAGAGGTGGTTTATGCATTCATGTCTGTGCAAGGTACAGGACCTTTCTGAAGTCCTATGAGGCGGCTGCACTGCTGCTCTGACATGAATGAATAAACCATTTCTTTCATTGGATCTATAGGGAGTGCTGTGATTCCTGTACTGCTTCACTGTATTAAACCTGACCAGGTTATGTTTGCCGACATTCTCTTTCGAATTTCTGATTTCTTTCATTATATATATATATATAAAAAATACACTCATCACTAACCCATAAAACATATCCTGTATTCAGTCACGTGTACATACCCTATACCCAGTCACATGTATATACCCTATACCCAGTCACATGTACATGTATATACCCTATACCCAGTTACATGTATATACTCTATACCCAGTCACATGTACATGTATATACCCTATACCCAGTCAAAGGTTTATACCTTATACCCAGTCACATGTACATGTACATACCCTATACCCAGTCACAGGTATACCTTATACCCAGTCACATGTACATGTATATACCCTATACCCAGTCACAGGTATACCTTATACCCAGTCACATGTACATGTATATACCCTATACCCAGTCACACACTATTTAAACCCATTCTGGCACATTGCACATCACTTATAGTTAAAATTTTGCCAGTTTTAGCAAAATCCCTCCAAGCAGTGGAGAGACATTTTCTATTGAGCCAAAGCCATCTCCATCACTATGTTCAACCTTATTTTTGGCCATAATTTTGGATGTCATCCATTTTGAAGCGGAATGCGGATATTGCGACCATGATTATCAAAATACGGCCGTATTTTGGCCTCAATATGTTGTCCATCCAACAATACAGCTTAAAAAATGACATTGTGTGAACTCAGCCATATAGTGAGCCTACGTCTATGTGATTTTAATGCTCCTATTGCTGTTATTCAGCCTCTAGAAAATCGTACATGGAGCACAACATTTTCCCTAATTCTCTCCAATGCACAGGGTAGGACTAGAGATGGGCTATCTGCCAGATGGACATGCACAGGACTTGCAGAGGACTAGAAAGAGAAGAGGTTATTGATGCACTGACTTTGCAAGGTGTTATGCAAGCAGAAATAAAAGGAACAGCAGCAGAACAGCATGGAAGGGGATATGCTAAATACTCAATTACAGCTGCTGACAAGCTACAGGGAGGGGGAGACTGGGAAGAGCAGCACTATGGACATATAGCAGTAGGTTCATTGGAATTGAATCAATGCTTATAGCTCTATATGTGGTAAAAATGAAAGAGAAGCCTTGATTTGTTTTCAGGAACAGTGTGAACTATCTAAGCCCTGCCCCACTTCCTGTGTTCTGTCCTTGTCTTTCCTTTACTTGAGACACACAGGCAGTTTGCAGAAAAGGGAGACAACTAGTGGACACGACTTTAGAATTGTTATTTTGAAGTAAGGAGTGTTAGTGTCATTAGACCCACAGTCTGGCTAGAATTTGCCCCCCTCCTAACATAAGCAAAATGTGCCTGTACAATTTAGAGATTGTTCATGACCTTTGAGTGCAAACTATGTAAGATGGTCATTGATCTAGGAGATCAGCGCTTATTTACAGTGTAGCTCCTGCAGTGTAATACATCCTTTACACTGTGCTAAATAGAACTAAAAGTTCTCCTGTCTCATTTGCTTTGGTCCAAAATGGAAATTGAAGAGTGCAATAAGACCAGAGCTTTTGTACAGAATTATCCACTGTTAGATTTTAGCAGAATCTACAAAACTTTTCCAAGAAAATGTTGCACTAACAAAACGATGCTTTCTAGGTTTCCCATAAGGAGCCATAAAAAACGTGCCTTAAAACACGAGCATCGTACACAGTGTGTGGCAATTTCCCATCAACTAAAAGAAAAGAGAACAATAAAAAAGTCTAGAACAATACATCATGTGAACACTACATCATCATGGTCAGAGTGACAAGTTTAAAGGATATATATATATATATATATATATATATACATACACATATATATATATATATATATATATATGCATATATATATATATGTATATATACAGTATATATATATATATATATATATATAATTTTGGAGATTTTCATGAAAATATCTTCAGAATATATATTATTCTATTATCCCAATTAAAAGCCTGTATTATACACTATACATTATAAACAAAATACACCCTGATAGAAATATTAGATTGATGCAAAACCCATTCCATAGTTATGTCTATGGTTGATATCTACAGATAAGGGCTGGTTAGGCCCTGGGTCTTGGCACAAGGCAGTGCTTTCCCCATTGGTGTATAAAAAGGCTCTCAGAGGCTACTTGTGGGCAGTGTAACTCTTTGTGAGAGATCGTTGACTGCTAGACATGTTTCTATGATGGAATCGTAGACGTTTTGGCCAGTTGACAGGCTTTGGGAGGGGCACATCAATGGTCTGAGAAGCAGGTCGACATTTCAATAAATTGCTGCCTTCTTGGCTGTTCTGACCAAGTTGTTGGTGTTGAAATGAGTGGTTGTGCAAGGGTACATACATGTGGCAAACAGGCTCCACAGAGTCTAAACATACCCCCAGTAGTTTGATCCACCAA
Organism: Dendropsophus ebraccatus; assembly: GCF_027789765.1. Lineage (NCBI taxonomy): Eukaryota > Metazoa > Chordata > Amphibia > Anura > Hylidae > Dendropsophus > Dendropsophus ebraccatus. The sequence goes on along the minus strand of NC_091457.1, from coordinate 138,256,569 downwards.
CAAATACAAGCAGCTCCCACAGTTTCCTTGTCCTCCGTCCTGACACAGGCCGCCCCTTCATTACACCCCTTCTCTCTGCCAGGATCATTCCATATGCCTAGCAGAAGGAAATTTGGTGTCATGATGCCCACTATGTGTCCTGCCATTAACCAGCAGCCACGATTGTTCTAATATTAAAGTCACTTATATATATCATTACATTCACACATACAAAGTTTCTTTTGTTTTCAACAACTCTTTCTTGGTGTTTTTCTTTTTTTTTTTGGTCATTGAGTGTTGGTGAAAGCTGCATTCACAATTCTGTGTCCTGCAGACAGGGTCTCATTGGCACACTGGAGACCAGGCTGTTTGCAGGATTTGCCTATTCTCAATTGAATTCTCAACCTGTGGACCAAGGATTTTAAGCCATCTTGTTCACCTTTGCTCAGCAATGAGGTTAGTTAGGCCAGTGAGCTGTCAGCTTAGTAGGTGAAGATATGTATAATGCTGGTTATTATCTGGGTGTTCCTGCAGTATTTTCAATGACAGCATTGACCATTGTGAATCTTTGCTCACATATTAGGGCATCTTCTATTTCTATGTGTCTTTTGCTTCCATTACAAGTTATGGTCCTTTTACACGGAACGATTTATCGTTCGAATTTGCACGATAACGATCGAATTCGAACGATATTCGTACGTGTAAACGCAGCGAACGATCAAACGACAAGCGATAAATCGTTCATTTTGATCTTTCAACATGTTCACAAATCATCGTTGATCGTTCGCAAAAAAATTCGCAGATTGTTCAGTGTAAACAGTCTTTCAATGATTTCACCTATGTGTGAGATAGGCTTAAACGATCGCATAGCGAATTTTCCATACGATGTGTTGTTCCATCTAAACGCTGATCTTTATAAAAAAAAACATTGTTCATTCAAAATCGTTAATCGTGCGATCGGGCGAATTATCGCTCCGTGTAAAAGTACCATTAGTGTGAAATCAGATTCCACAGGGCTGCCATCCCAGCACAGTCAGCAGAACACATCCACTGTAAATGGCACATGTATTCTACTGGCAGTGCCGGGAGGTCAGACGCTGGGGACTTTCCTATAGCTGTATTTCCATATTAAAGGGGTTATCCAGCGCTACAAAAACATGGCCACTTTCCCCTTACTGTTGTCTCCAGTTTGGGTGGGGTTTTGAAGCTCAGTTCCATTGAAGTAAATGGAGCTTAATTGCAAACCACACCTGAACTGGAGACAACAGTAGGGGGAAAAGTGGCCATGTTTTTTGTAGCGCTGGATAACCCTTTTAACCTTCTGAAGGTCAAAGAAGTGAGTCGGGTAATAGACATATATACCCAATAATGTACAGAACTCTAAGACATTTGCATAATACTCTTGATTTTCTTAATCTATAATTCGGGCACTCACCACTACAGTTGCAATATCTTCCGATTTATTCAGATAACTTCCATAAGTACAGGGAGGGGAGGTGATAGAGCAGGCGCGTCCACACAAGAGTACGATCGTCTTATGCACTTGGCGCTTCTTCCGGTCGAGGACAGAAGAAGCGCTAAGTGCGTGAAACGATCGTAGTCTTTTCTTGCGATTTTCATGCGTGTTTTTCTTGCGATAGCTACTTTGTTTCTATTTCTTTGGAGCATCATTTACATTGTATGCCTACCAGAGCCTTAAATCGCTTTCAATCCATTTTAGAGCCCAGGTACCTAAGATGTAACTGTGGTTCTCCTCCTCCATATCTATATGCTTACAAGACTAGTAATGTTTAGTTTATACATGGCCATATTGAACTTGTTGGCCCTAAATGGATCTAATATCGCTGTTTTCTATGGCTCCTATAAAGCAAGAATCACATTCGGACTTCATATGCCTTGGCATTTTCTCCAATCCTCCATATTGATGCAGAGGATATTCACTTGAGAACTATAATACACAAATATACAAGCCAAAGTTGAAGCAACTTCTTAATATGTTCTTCAAAGTAACCTCAAAGTGGAATTTCACTTCAAGAATACACTTAAAATAGTGATCTAAGTTCTTCCATCCAAATGGATAGAGTGAGATATATAAAGATATGTAAAATGTCCCGATGAATGTCAATGTGCATAACTATTAATAAGATATCCACGTTCATGTAATGAGCATTAATACCACCGCATCCAAATGAAGGCCACGCTAACACACACTCTGGGTGGCTGGCTTATCATTACAGCTATTGAATAACCAAATACTTGTCGTGATGGACATTGCCACCCAACAGGTGCTGCTCATGACTTTGATGTTAGCCCCTTCCTTCATTCAGCAAGTGGATTAAGTGCCAAAAACTCTGCGCTGCAAATACCGTGATGCCTGGGAACACCATCACGAGAAACCAAACAGAAATATATAGTAAAAAGAAGGTACTGAAAACAAACTTGTCTAATTCTTATCTTAAAGGGAACATGGCATCAGAAAAATTAAGAGACCTGTAGATTATATCAAGTTTTTATATTAAACATATTTAAGACTTTTTGGTGATTTTTATTTCTTCTAATTTTCCATTATATTATCTTTAAAAAAAAATCCTAAAATACTGCAGTTTTCATTCTTACCAATTGGCTTAAAACTTAAACTTCCTGTTCTGTCTGTAATGATAAGGAGAAATGTTCTGTCCAGCACTACAATGGTGGTATATATTGTGTAATACATAGATAGCACCTGTGTAAGACAATAACAGCTCAGCTCCTCACTGTGGAATGACTCCAAACCTCCACTCCAACATTATAGGTGTAATGGGTGCAGGTCAAGACGTCCTGTGACTGGCCACAAGCTCTTCAATGTCTACCTCAATCTGGAGACAGAGTCGCACATGGATTACATGTGTAAGAACTCTGCCGAGGACTGTGGTCGGTGTGCGGCTCTACCTCTAGACCAAGGAAGACACTGACGGAGCCTGCTGCCACAGCCCAAGACACCACATTCTTCCAGTAAGAACAGTTTTCGGCCAGTCACAGAAAACAGAACGTCTTCGCCAGCACCTATGATGTTAGGGTGGAGGTTTCGAGTTATTTCTGTATGATCCCTTGTGGTATCTATAGGAGTGGCAATCGATGTGAGTCTCATCAGTTTACGTGCTTTGGAGTGTTGTGCTTCTGCGGTTGCACAACTTGAGATTCTTTCTTTTGGCAAACACACATCCTCTGTGTAAAGTATTCTATGCCACGGAAAGCTGTCTGTGCTTTTATCTCTCTGTAGAATGACCTATCCAAAGGTCATAGCGCATGCCCAATAACGTTTCCCATCCATGCCAGTATGACAGCTCCTGTCCATTGGATGAATGAGCTCCTCATTAGGGCTCTAAGCATCTAATATCTTAGGATGGTTTTAGATGGCAATGTCCAATCTTGGCCACTGAGTGCGTCAAACAAGTAGACTATGTCTATGACATACAGCAGCTAATAAGTACTGGAAGACTTGAGATTTTTTAATAGAAGTAAATTACAAATCTCTGGCACTTTCTGACACCAGTTTATTTGAAAGAAAAAAAATTTCACTGGAGTTTCCCCTTAATCTCAACCATTTCACCAGCATATGTTTCAGCATCTGCATCTGGGCTTTACTGCTCAGAACCGCTAAGGCTCCTCAGTTTCCCCAACCCAATGCCCATTCCTGAGGCAACTGCCCTTGGGCCTTTATGTTTAATCCTGCTAAGACTTACAAAGTCTCTTGGCCTCAGCCTCCAGCCTTTCGGCTTCTCTCATGGTGGCTGCACTTGGGCCTTGCCTACTGAGCACTTACACAACCTTTGGCCCTTTACATAGTCATGGAGTCAGTGTCCATATAAGCTCCTCTTCAATACGGTAAGGCTCATACCATAAAAGACGTCTGTTTTTGCTGGACGGACGTCATTTTATGGCAAATAACTTCCGTTAATATACGAATAATAGCGGTATTTTTTTTTTAAGTGTCTGTTATTTGCTGTTTTGTCCAACCAGAACGGACACCATTCTGATGATGTGTGTGAACATAGCCTAAGGAGGATGGGAGCTTTGTGATCTATGGATGTCTTAGTGATGAGTAATCTTACAGATTACATATTAGGGGTCCATTGAGATCCCCATCGCTTCATGTGTTCTCTCTGCTGAAAAAAAAAAGTTAAATATAGAGTATATATTTTGGTATATTCTGGTAGGTGTATTACAAAGTAGCTTTTTTTTTTTTTTTTTTTTTTAAAGCCCATCAATATATAAGGCAGAAAACAATTATCGCGCAATTTGCAGGCGTGTACGGTTGGTAACATTTGTTTCAGGAACACCCACCATGTCTTCTCTATAACTGGCCTAACATAACCACAGATATGAATCATTCAGCATATGAGAAGTTGCCTTGGGTTTCCACAACCTGTATAAAAGCACTTGGCATCTAGCCTGGTGCCTTATATTTTCTTAAAGAATTCCTGGGTGACTGGGAAGGTATCTATAATTCATGTCAGGTGATACATTATTCTACATAATTTAATACTCTTGTAAAACAAATTCTGCTTAGTAACCTTTTACGACGGATGAATTACGAGAACGTGGGATTGTGCTGCAGGGTGAGGAAACTAAATACAGTGTCGCTGCTTTATCAGAAAACTTCCGATGTGGAGTAGAGCCATGTCACAGAGATGAGCGCAACTGGAGCATGCACGAGTCCGATTGTTCAACATTTAAATACCGGTGGCTAAAGAAGTTGGATGCAGCCCTAGATACCTATGGCCTGTGGCTGTATCCATGTTTTTCAGGACCTCCAAGAACGGCATCCAACTTCTTCAGTCACTGGTATTCAAACACCGAATAATCAGACTCGAGCATGTTCCAGTTGCGCTCATCTCTAGTCTTGGATCAATGGACGTCAGGGTGCTCTACTAATCACAGTAAGGCTATGTTCACACCATGATAATGGCCGTCTTTCATAACAAAGGCCGTCTTTGCGCAAATAATGTCCGTTATTTTTTAAATGCTTTGCAACAATGCCTGAGATTGGCCTATTTTATTTTATTTTTTAACATAGTGGGAACATAGCCTAAAGGTAAATTCACACGGGCGTATCCGCAGCGGATTTAACGATGCGAAGTCGCAGCTAAATCTGCAGTGGATACCTCCCCTGTGAATTGCAATGTGATTACATACTGGCAGTCCCGGCCCCATTAACCCCCGCCGCCCGGGATGATACATTACCGTAAGCGCGATCCCGCCGTGTCTGAGGCTCCCGGAGGTCCCAAGCAACCGATCAGTGACTGCAGTGGGGCCGTGCACTGAATGGCTGCGCGGGACCGCCGGGAGCGGCGGGGGTTAATGGGGCCGGGACTTACATACTGGCAGCCAGTGTGTAATCACATTGCAATTCACAGGGAAGGTATCCGCTGTGGATTCAGCTGCGATTAGTTCGCAGCGTTAAATCTGCTGCGGATACGCCTGTGTGAATTTACCCTTAGGCCCCGTTCCCACTGAGCAAAGCTAGTGGAATTCCACAACGGAATTGTCCGCCGCGGAATGCCGTTAGCCTCCCGCTCATAACGGGAGTCTATGGGAGGCGCACGCTGCTGCTCTATACGCGCTGAAGAATGAACATGTATAGGCTGTATCCCAGTTTTCCAGGCGTTACTCCCGATGTATCCGCCCGCTCCACGGAGCAGGCAGACAGTGGGAGTCTGCTGCCGAGCGTTCGGGTTCATACGAACCCAAACCTCGGCAGATTCAGACCATCCCTAATGATGACTGAGCATAGGACAAAGTAAACATGGATGTGCCTTAAACCTTTCATATACAAGGGACCAGTGCATGGTGATATAGGAAAGGCACAAAGAGGTTCTAAGAGCTCAAATGTTCACGCACAATATTTTGTTCAGTATTTTGGTCAGTATATGCTTAGCCAAAAGGAAATTTTCTTACCTCAATACTCAGTGCCGCCTTTGTAGGTTATTTCTGGTGGCCTGGTGAGGTGGACCGGGTGGTTATTTCTCGTGGCCTGGTGAGGTGGACCAGGTGGTTATTTCTGGTGGCCTGGTGAGGTGGACCGGGTGGTTATTTCTGGTGGCCTGGTGAGGTGGACCAGGTGGTTATTTCTGGTGGCCTGGTGAGGTGGACCAGGTGGTTATTTCTGGTGGCCTGGTGAGGTGGACCGGGGCACTGATGGGGGTAGTCCCGCTCCCAATGCACCAAAATACCAAATTAGCATATTGAATAAACTACAAGTATCCAGAAAACTGTGCTGAGGATCAGGGTAAGAAACCTCCCTTCATATTTAGTGCTCTATGCACTATGGGGACGTATATACATTTCTTAATTCTTTATTAAATCTGCTACAAGCTGTGTGCCAGGTCTAACCTCTTGTACTTCCTCATCTCTTCAGTAAGAATTCTTAGACAGTGTTAAACATGTAACACACCCTGCCCCTGCCACACCCAGAGAAAAAGAAAATCTTTCCTTTAAGGCTGGGTTCACTTTTTGCAGCCTGTTTAACATATCCGTTTTTTAAATGGTCACTTTTAAGAAACACAAAAACTAGGTCAACCACGTTTTTGCATGCACTAAAAAAAAGGTCTGCTTTGATCCTAATAATGAAACAAACAAAAGAAAATGTTTCCAATTTTTTAACATTTCTTGCACTTTTTTTTCCATCTTTTTCATGTTTTTTTTTTTTAAATGTCCACAAAGAAGAGACCGTGAACTTAAAGGAGAAGTCCAGGGTCTGACTTTTTTTTTTCCAATAGAGCTGGGAAAGAGGTGGCTGAACATAACAACATGCACCTACTTCCCCTGCTCTAGCGCTTCTGGTCCGCTGTCCTCAGCTCTGGTTCCCAGTCCCACGGCCGCTTCCAGGCCTGAGCAGGGACCCAGGTCACGACGTGTCAGGCCTGCCCATCCAGTCAGCAGGGTCCCGCCACAGCCGATGACTGGCTGAGCAGGCTTCAAATATAACTTGTTTGATAAACATGTTCACCATGGGTTACACAGACGATTATCGTTCGCATAATCGTTAACGATTAACAATCTCAAACAACCGCTATTGCGAAAGACCTGAAAGCGTTCACTCATTTCCATGGAACGATAATCGTTACTTATGATCATATTTGCGATCGTTTTTTCTTCGCTATTTCCTCGCCATTGCGTTCTTATCTACTGCGAACTGAACGACGTCTTCTTCAATGTGAACATTTTGCGAACGAGCAACGATCAAAATAGGTCCAGGTCTTATAAAGCAATCAACGATTTCTCGTTCGGTCTCTAATCGTTAACTGCATTTCAACCGAACGATTTTCATTTAGATTCGAACGATTTAACGATAATCTGAACGATAATTGTCCGGTGGAATAGGGCCCTTACTGCTGATTATTGGTCCATGTAAAAGGGTCAGCCATCAGTTGACGAATGAGGAATCTTCAGTTTGTTTCCTGATTACTTCTTTTGTGTGGGAATATGCTGGCGTTTATAGTTTATAGGCCGAACGATCCAGCAATTGTTTGTGCTGCCCATCCACATGAGTGATTGAGCCTGGTAAAGTCTTTTTAAACGAGATCAGCGGCGTTTGATTACCAGTGGCTGAAGAAGTTGGAGGCAGCCATAAGGCTGCCTGGAAAACATGGATACAGCCATAGGCCATGTTTTCCAGCACTCTCTGGGGCTGCATCTAACTTCTTCAGCCACCGGTAATCAAACGCAGAGGCGGTTAAGACGTCCTTCAGGTACGCTCATCTCTACTATATAAATAATAAGACATAACTAATAGAATTTAAAGGCGTTATCCCACGATGAGTATAAGGGATAACTACCTGATTGATTGAGACCCACGCCACACAAGAGAACAGAGATCAGTTGTGCCCAGAGTGAATAAAGTGGCATCGCACCTGTGTGTCCACCGCTCCACTCACTCTCTATGAAACTTCCAATCATTGCCGAGAACTGAACTTATTTGGACTTCCATTCTCACGATGGATGGGACCACCACCGATGAGCTACCCTTTAATCTTGGGATAACCCTGTCAGGCTAGTGTTAGACTGTGTCAGGAGGCTATGGTCTAAGACCCGGTTTCTCTCTTCGCAGCTCATTAGGATACAGCAGATGTTGTTACTATGCCTTTGGTTTTACCTTTATTGAACTTTTACTGCACAAAGCTGAAAGGCAGCGGAGCGTGTAATAATCAATATCTCACTTCATCTTATGCAATTACCATACTGATTTAGAGAACTCACACCTAAAGAAGACTCTGCCATAGACAAAGCTCTGGCCGCATTAATATGCAGATTAGGTAAGGCTGAACTAATGTATTAGATGAGATTTTATTTACTCCTTAATAACGCAAAGGTATCTATAAGGTAACCGCGACCGAGAGATACAATTCAACAACTGTACTTATAATGCACGACCAATACTGCGTGTCACTGAAAATCCTCAATTTCATTGTCCTTGATGGCACGGAGGACATCTCATAGCAATGGAGCTTGAAGAACAATAGGGCAATTGTGTGCTCTCTTGGTAAGCTCACATGGCGTAGTTTATGTGTAAGCTTGTGTGTAATAGGTGTCCTATTGTTTTGTAGTAGATATATGAGCTGTGAGTCCTGCATTACTTGATGCTAATTTGAAATACATATATTCCCACATATCTTATGTATGGGGATCCTGATTTACATTTTTAAGGGGTAGTTGAGCAAAAAAAAAAATTTTTTTTTTAAAACAACTGGTGCCAGAAATTTGTAATTTACCTCTATTAAAAAACTCAAGTCTTCTGGAACTTATCAGCTGCTGTGTGTCCTGCAGTAAGTGGTGTATTATTTACAGTCTGGAGAGCAGGAGAGGTGTTATATGAGGATGTGCTACTGCTCTGGACAGTTCCTGACATGGACAGAGGTGGCAGCAAATAGCACTATGTCAGACTGGAGAGGATACACCACTTCCTGCAGCTGAAAGTACTGAAAGACTTGAGATTTTTTAATAGAAGTAAATTACAAATTTCTGGCAATTTCTGGCATCAGCTGATTTAAAAGAAAACATGTTTTGATGAACAAACCCTTTAACTTGACGAGCCCTACTAATATAACTTTGTTGATTGAGATGAGAATACCCTTTTATATGAGACATGGTATCTTAAAAACTGGTCAAAATATTGAGAAAAGACAAGAACAATGACGAGAGTTAAAGAAAAGGTAGCAAAGATCTCAGACATGGATTTATGGAAAGGAGACATGACCCCAATCGGATAATACTTGGTGTTGCCCAGCTATGGACCTTGTTTCCTTGATCATAAGGTTGGTTGTAGTTGGACGTAACGTTAGATAAGACTGCCGAAGGTCAGGCATTTTCTCAGTATCGGGAAACCAAGCTCAGCGCTGTACAAACTGTATACAGACGCTTACAGGTACGAATGTTAGATCGAGCCTTTATCTGACTTCTAGCAACAGATCCATCCTCATGGCATCCCATCTTATATGTGGATCTTTATTGTGATGTATTTTTTTAAAATAATGACCGTAATTCTGTTTAACCAGTTTGACTTGGGAAGCTAACGCTGTCCTATCCTTTATCTCAACAATATTACATTCAGAATCCAATTTGGAACACCCCTAGAGGTGAAACCATTAACTATAGGCTCTAACTCATATTGATAATCAGATTATCTAGAGCGGCTCTGTTTATACCTTGTTATTCATCCAACCGGCATAGCCTCCATAATGCGCTCCAGGTGACAGCTCACAGCTCCAAGAATGATTTTGGCAGCCGCTGGTTCTTGGAGTGTAATTGTGTTGTCCTTGTGTGAGAGAAACAGATCAGACATGGGATCTGAAAGAACCTCAGATATAACAGGTATGGTGACAAACTGGGCTAGAAGATAACCAAGGTGCAATCAGGAGTCCATGGACCCTTAAAAGATAGAATGAGTTTAAGGGATATAGAAATTTTGAAAACTACTAAAAAATTTTAAACCCTGGGACCGCACATGTATTAACTGCAGTAACGCAATGGTGCAGGTGGTTTGATGGGGGGAGCTGGTGGTAGAAGTGTTAGCAAGGTACTGGAAAAGGTGAGTATAGTATGTCTATTTTTACTTTTTTTGTGGGAAAAGTTCCAAGTTAACTTATCATTTATTCATGTAAATCTCTTCTCATTCTGGACTGGACTTCACACTTCTCAACAGGAAATCCGGGTACGGATACTCTTCGGGATTTTTCTTGAAGGGTGTCTGTGACTGAAAATAGCTCCAGAAAATATAGGACACATATGGAGTCTGTCCAGAATTCCGGATGCATTGCATGGCAGCCCAGGCCAGCACCAGAACCCGAGCAAGTGCAGCCGGGTGCTGACGCTGGTCCTAATCAGGAGCATACACAGTTGCGGCACTGTGATTTAACTGGGCCAGGAGCCTCGCTCTCAACTCTGTCAATTACTCTCATGACTGGGGGCAACATTATACCTCTGGGGACAAAAGGGCCGCTACCCCCTAGTGTTGCAGTGCACGTGTGACGTCACTCATGCATACGCAGCACCAGAAAAGCTAAGAAGCCCTGGGGGGCCACCAATGCAGCCGGCACCAGGTGAGTATGATTTTTTTTCTCCTCTGTTTTAACGGCCAGGAAACAAAAATGGTGCCCGCCTAAGGGTAAGCCTGTGATATTGAAAATACAGTCCAATCTGCAGGCATCCTGCTATAGAGCAAGAAGGGTAGATCTGCTGCTCTGACGTAGACTACTGGAGGATGCAGAGGACCCGGGCGGCGTGGAGTGGAGGACAGATATTGACTAGGGGTATTTGGGGGGGGGGGGGGGAGGGGTCAACTATAATACAAGGAATACCCAGGAGAGGGGTTAACTGCAGTACTAGGGGGCATCATGGGTTTTTTTTAACTACAATACTTGGGGCATCAGGAGGTTAACTACAATACTGGGGGTATCTTTATGTTAATTACAATATTAGGGGCATGATTAGGTTAACTACAATGCTGGGGCATCATTGGAGGTTAAATACAATACTGGGGTCCTCAAGGGGGTAAACTACAATACAATACTAGGGGGTATCATGAGGTTAACTACACTATTGGGGGGTTAATTACAATACTGGGGCATCACAGAGAGTTAACTACAATACTCTGCCGTGTTCTGGGTGCTGCCAATCCACAAGGGTGCTGTGTGTGCCCCAATATTTTGGCATGGCCCTTGAATGGTTTTATAGATGCTAAAATGGCCCTTGACTGGAGGAAAAAGTTCCCCACCCCTGATATATAGTCTTCAGGTTATCTTGTAATTTATTTATGTAAAATTTATGTAAATTTCTCCGTAATTTAGAATAAACCGGAAAAACCTTTTTCTGTACAGGTGAGACAACGTCTTTCTTCTATCAGCCTGTCCTTCGTACTGGGGAATCCAGGTCTCTGTTATACAGGTCCAGACACATTGCAGGAGGTGTCTAATGTTACCCATGTACTCATCAGTTCTCTCATGATTATTATAAATGAGTGTGAGCGGGAATAATATACTGACAAAAACTTCCTACATGTGCGACTAAATCTCCGGTGTCCATCGCTGTCATCGATGTCGCAAATGGGACGAGGGCAAACAGAGCCTGAAACAGCTAGTGCAAAGTGGGAGGTGAGGTGCGTCTTATGTCACCACTTCCTATTACTCTCCTTCTGCTTTTGTTCACAAGTTAGTCGACATACTTCCTTATCTGACAGAGACAAGAGTAAGCTGGCCGTGGCGTCTGCAGGCAGGGAGACAGGTGAGAGACTGCTGAGGGGTCCGCTTTATGGTGGGACCCCGGGATGTTGGGCCTACAGGACAGGTTTATGGTTGCTTTATGTAACCTGTATTGTGTATGATGAGTCTGCCATGTATGATGTGTGAGAGCTGTGGGGTTGGGGACGTTTTTGGCAGTGTGAAGTTACTGTAAAATAAGAGGAAGGTTACAAGTTGGCTTCCTGGTGCAATCCTATGTGAATGCGGCAACATATAGAAATCAGATTTGTTTTATATAACTGCAGAACTGAAGTGTTTTACAAACTGTAAACCTGACTATTCCCTATCCTGCTCCTCTATATCATTGAGAGCTAGGCTGCAGTAACCAGGCATGGCCACTATACAGTGAGTGGAGCTCTCTGCACACAGCTCTATTTACCGTATATAGGGGGAAAACTGCCCGATGTGAGACTCCAACCATTTAAATTATGATGAAAACCCCTTAGAAAGTAATTTTTTTCATTGTCACATTCCAAAGACTTGGGGAGACTTATCAAATGTGGTGTGAAGTAGAATTGTCTTAGTTGCCCCTAGCAACCAATCAGATTCCACCTTTCATTCCTCACAGATTCTTTCGAAAACAGGTGGAATCTGATTGGTTGCTAGGCAACTAAGACAATTCTACTATACACCAGTGTGATAAATCTCCCCCTATACCTTTTTTTTTAATTCTATTAACATGGCTATATAAGAGTTTGTTTTCTTGCAGGGTGAGTTTTATTTTTCAATAGTGCCCATTTATGCAGTATCCAAGTGTAAGGTTGTCGTGTAGCTAAGAAAATCTTGCAAAGGCCTTTAAGGGTTAATGAAAAGATGTTTTCTTTCAAATTAACTGGTGCCTGAAAGTGACGGAGATTTGTAATTTACTTCTATTAAAAAAAATCTCAAGCTGCTGTATGTCATGTATGAAGTGATGTATTCTTTCCAGTCTAAAGAACAGGAGAGGTTTTCTATGGGCTCTAAACGGTTCCTAACATGGACACAGGTGGCAGCAGAGAGCACTGTGTCATACTGACAGACACACCATTTCCTGCAGGACATACAGCAACTGATAAGAACTGGAAGACTTGAGATTTTTAAATAGAAGTAATCAACTGGTACCAGTTGATTTGAAAGAAAACAGTTTTTTTGGAAACTACCCAAAGCTCTATAGTATCTAATGGTATCATTTAAGTTGTATTGTATTGCATGACATACACACATTCAATCATTTATTCATTTATACATACATACATCTCCCATCATTGTGTAATCACTTCGTTCTTATTGCTATTTTTTTTTTCTTTATTCTTAAATGTTTTATGTATTGTACAGGATAGACACAACTGCAGCCATCTGGAGTGATCATGTCTCTCCCTCGCCAACTAAGGGATGAAAGGTAAGTGAAATATATAAGAGACGGATGACAACAGGAAGGTCAAAGTTTGCAAACGCTTTTGTTATTGCCCTAATCTATCTAATATATATATATATATATATATATATATATATATATATATATATAGAGAGAGAGAGAGAGAGAGAGAGAGAGAGAGAGAGAGAGAGAGAGAGAAACTACTATTTGCAGTAGTAAATCCCCATATAAAACTTCTCTTGCTCTGGACAGTTCCCGACATGGACAGAGATGGCAGCAGAGAGCACTGTGTCAGACTATAGAGAATACACCAGTTCCTGCAGGACACAGCAGCTGATAAGTACAGTAAGACGTTTTTAAATGGAAGTAATTAATAAATCTGGATTACTTTCTGACAGCATTAGATTTAAAACCATTTGAGTAGCCCTTTATTAATTTTTTTTACCTTTAGCTAGAAATTGACCTTCACTTGTGACTTGGTTCTATAAAATGCATAGTAACCAGTCATTGTATCCGTCCAGTGCGGGTCACATAGACTACTACTGCTTTACTGACATATTTATTCCATCACATCTGTTATTCCATTACTTTTTGTTCAGATTTTTCTGTTTTTTTTTGTATTAGTGACTTTGAGCAGCTTCCAGAAGACGTTGCTGTGTCGGCCCATATTGCAGATGTGGAAGAGAGAAGTGGTTTCTCAGTATACTATGTAAGCAGATTCACTGATATATAATGTATAAGACAAAGTTATTGTAAGGTACCTCCACCTCCCGAAAGATTACAATACTGCCTGGACAGCACAACATAGTGGTGGAAGTATACTCTTGGTCTTAAAGGGAACCTGGCACTTAGAATATGCTGCCCTACGTACAGTAGCATAAGCAAGAGAAGCTGACCATAATGATATATACCAATGATATATACTATTTATTGAAATCTCTGCTCTTTCTATGCTTAGAAGTCCAGTGGGTGGTCCTATGTAATGACTGACAGTCATTCTTGCATGGTCATACATACAGAGTTAGCTGTCAGTCAAGGAGCGACACCTCCCACTGGACTCCTAAACCCTGAAAAAGAAAGGATCTCAATAAGTCACAAGCCCAAATAGAACTTTTACTACAATCTTCAAATCAGTAGGGGGCCAGAGTGGTCAGATCCCCACCAATCCACAAGTTATTTCCTATTGACCATAGAGTATAACTTGCTGAAATGAGAATACCTGCCGGACAATTAAAACTATTTCTTTCTTATAAATGAACATATATTGGTAAAGTTTTTACTAACTTTCTGTGGATGCAGAAACTAACTAATATCTATGATATAGAATAACTAACTAATATCTATGATATAGAACAGAAACACCAAGGGGTAATTGAGTATTACTAGCTTTGGCTGTCCAGACATAATGGGGATTGTAGTTTTGCAACAGTTGGAGGGCTGCAGGTCGGACACCCATGCTCTATCTATCTTCATAATAAGTGCCATCCAAATACAGCAGATCAAATACAGTAGATTTTTTATTATTATTATTGCTAGTCTACCTGAGTTTTTTTCCCCACAAATGGCAAAAAAATAAATAAATCTGGAAGCATTACATATAGATTTTACTGTGGATTCTCCATTTATTTCAGCTGACTATGTTGAAATATACGGGGAAGCTCTGCAACACATTTTGACATGATTTAAAGGTGTATCCCAACATTAAAACACAATAAATAAATCTGGGTCTGTATAAAAATAGAAAAGAAAAGTATACTTACTTACCTGTGGTTCCTCAGCACTCCTATACAGCTCCTTATGGCCCCTTGATCTTCTATCCTCTTCCTGCTTCCCAGAAAAGATCTCAGACCAGGACCTGCCCGCAGCCAATTACATACTACAGCAGTGTCCCCTCTTTGTCATTGATCAGCTGAGCTGGCAGCTCCAGCTCGGAGCTATTGTCTTGGAAACAACAGGAGATCAGGGGACCAGAAGAAGCCAGCTGGGTGCTGTGGAGAACCAGGATTAGGTGAGTATAGCTTTTTTCCTTTTTTTATATATGGCCCCAGCACAATATAATTTTTTTGCCCTGTATTTGCGCTGCTGTATTTAAGAAGAGTAAAGGATCAAGCCCACCAGAATATTGTGGAACATTACGAGACGTTGGGGCCGTACTGTACCACCATATGCCTCAATATGGCCCCAGCCGAATATCATTTTTTTGCACTGTAGTTGCACTGCTGCATTCTTGTTGGCTGCACCTGTGGCTGCACCACCATATGCCTCTGATTTCGGCTGTGTGTGATGCCTAATTTTACATCAGATTCTCCAGTTATGAGCCATTTTGCTCTCTATGGAATGATTTTAGAGCAGATCCATAAAGCCCTACTCAATAGAACACCAATAGAGTGGTGTCTGACAGTGCAGACCCCAACCGACTGCAAGAACAAGCGATGAGAGAAATGAACAGCTGAAAGCTTCTTTCCCCACTTTAGGTCTATGGAACGAAGACAGTCCTATAGGCTTGCATTATGAGACAGAGCCAGGAGAGAATGTGATTAGTGCGTACTTCTCCTTGTTATATCTAGTGATTGATCAGGGTCAAAACACTCAGACCCCAACCCATCCAAACTTTCCCTCGCTATAACATATAATAAAAATTTGACAGTGCAAACCTCTGTAATTGCTAGCACAGCTTCACCTGGTAGGTGATCCCAACCCCATGACTAGTGTCCCCAAGGGCGCCATTGTCACTGGAGGTCACGGTTCGCCTGTGGACGTACTCAATTAGAGCTTGGAAGCAAAACTTGATCTTAGACCCAAGTGACCTTCTTGGTCGCCAGTGCATCTTTGTCAGCATCCAAGTAAATCCTACCTCAATTGAAACTTTAAAAATATGATTTCTTATTTCTCCCTGATCAATGATCCCTACATCATATCGTTCACCTCTATTATTTATTCTCATTATAGACATTTGTGATCGAGGTCAAAACAAAAGGTGGCTCTAAGTATTTTATATACAGGAGATACAGCCAGTTCTTCACTCTACACGCAAAGCTTGAAAGTAATTATGGAGCGGAGAATGGTATACCACCATATACTTGCAACCTCCCACCATTGCCTGGTAAGTGGCCAGAGTATTTTCAATGGTTTCCGAGCAGGCCATGAATGACTGACTGAGTAGTTCTTTGTTCTTTGAGCTGTGGTCAGTGGCGTCTGTGCCTTTAGTCAGTGACTATTGTCATGGGAGCTGCCGTCCTCTGTAGACCAATTTACCATTTATTTGATGTGTAAGCCGTGGTGTGTACTGGGCCCAGTGTAATGTATCTAATAACCTTGTCTTACAGCAAAGATTTATGTTGGAAACAAGAAGGAAATTGCTGAGAGTCGCATTCCTCTCCTGAACGCCTATATGAAGGTATGGTTGCTGCAATCCCTTCCTGAACACCTCCTCTACATAATATCCTTCATATAAAAAAAGAATCAATTAAAGGGGTTGTCTGGTTTAGAAACCTATTTCTAAATCTCCTATTAGAGCATTCTCTGTTTTAAGTGCGTTCTGTGGACAACCCCATTGATCTTACTGCACACAATGTAATTCATAATTCGCTGCTAGGCTTACCTGTAGATTGCTGTTGATCCCTGTGGGTCCTGATAAAGAGACAACCCTGTGATTAGCTTATTACTAACATACATCACAGACGTACCGTATTCTAAAACTGTGAGACTGAAAAGGGGTGCTGCAGGCAAGGGGGCCCCACTGCTAAATAAATGAGCACTGTCACTTTAAAACGTACAGATAGGTAACTTTAAATTGTGAGCCCTAATGGGAACAGCGACCAATGTACAGTGCTTTGGAATAAGTTGGTTCTATATAAATAAAGGAATTTTTACTCCTCCCTGACTCACTACCTTTTCCATCACGCTCCAGGACACGGTCTCCTTGTAAGTTTATGGAGACCATGTTCTGCAACGAGTTGGGGAGTAGAAGGCTTAGCTGGGTGCTTCTCCCAGCCCTAATGATTGGTCAGGGGTCTTACAACCCAGACCCAAAATGATTAACACTTTTGACATGTCTATATGATGTGAAAAGTTTTTTTTAAGTGACAGGTGTGGTACCCAAGGGGGCTACCCCTACCTTTTTGGACAACATTGTTATTGCGTACCAGTCCTTTTTATCCCGGGTGACAAAACCTGGCACCATAATAGGAGGCTAATTTTGATCTTTGTTATACTGTAGGGCTCCTTTATTTTGTGTACACTGCTGATAACAAGGAGCCCGTATACTGTTCTTGTTCAGGGACCCTCTGTGTTCAGGGCCATCTATCTATCTATCTATCCATCTATCTATCTATCTATCTATCTATCTATCTATCTATCTATCTTTCTATTGCGGGATGCCCAGGCAGCCGCAGGCCGGGGTAGCTTGTGCAATGTTGTGGCAGCTCTGTGGATAACCTGGGCACATTTCATGGTAGCCTGGAGTTGTGTTGGAACCCACCCCATGGCAAACAAGCACTGCTTCTGCGGTTTTGGATAACCCAAGTGCAAACCTGGTGTGTATGTGTGGGTGCAGAAAGAATAGACCAATAACTTAGAAATAGTCCAAAAACTTGAGCAGAAAAATGTCCGTTTACTTAAGATCTTCAGTGCAATACAATAATACTTTGGCAACTGTAGGTGCAGGTAAGAGGTAGTTGAAGTAGTTTGTAGACAAGAGGAAGGTGGAGTAGAGGAACGCCTTGAGAGCCCTGTCCAATGTAGCTGTGTACTCTGCTGGGATAGGATAGTGAAGAATGGAAGAAGAAGAAGAAGAAGAAGAAGAAAAAAAAAGAATATACTAGAACTCACGTATAGATATCTTTGATCTGACTGCCTTACTCCCTATAGTGTTGAGATACACGTCCTGTTAGGGTAGTACGAGGTCCCAGGTCCCTGCGCTGAGTACAGCAGACCTCCCAGGATTTCATAGAATAGCTGTGCATTTGTTGCAGTAGGATATTTTGGCGTTATCTGCAGCTTTGTCCTACTGGGGTCAGTACCTAACTCAGGTATGCTGCCCTGTGTCATGTAGATGGCATCCCTGGTGTGGACAAGGTGATCCTCAGAGGACGTTAACCCAATGTTTCCTACAGCTGTGCTTTACATAATAAATAGAAAATACAAACAGTGACACCTAGTGGGGAAAAACACATAATACAGTTTCACTTCATTCCCTTTGTGAGAACTAGAGATGAGCGAACTTCAAGCATGCCCGAGTTCATCCGAACCCAATCGTTCAGCATTTGATTAGCGGGGGCTGCTGAACTTGGATAAAGCTCTAAGATTGTCTGGAAAGCATGGATACAGCCAATGATAATATCCATGTTTTCCACATAGCCTTAGGGCTTTATCCAACTTCAGCAGCCACCGCTAATCAAATGCCGAATGCTCGGGTTCGGATGAACTCGAGCATGCTCGAGGTTCACTCATCTCTAGTGAGAACCTTACGGAGTTATTTTACCCAGGTGCATAAGAAACTTAGTGGCACACCTGTGCTGGGACACTACATTATCTGTTGTTAATATTTAGGCTTGTATTAACCCAGCATGACCGCTACACAGTGTATGATGCTGTCCGCCTCCAGTTCTAATCACTGTGTATATGTCCCCACAGCTCTGGGAAACAGCTAATCAGATACTGAGGCCTATTCGGAAAATAGGCCATAAATAAAAATTATGGGAACCCCCTTTGAAGGAATACTTCTCAAAATTGGAGATAATTTACTTATCATGGGGCATGGATTTTTCTCTTTTTTTTCATCAATAATGCCTTTCAATAAAATGATTGTTAGGCTGGGTTCACACACAGTATATTTCAGGCAATATTTGGTCCTCATGTCAGGTCCTCATAGCAACCAAAACCAGGAGTGGATTGAAAGCACAGAAAGGCTCTGTTCACATAATGTTGAAATTGAGTGGATGGCCGTCATTTAATGGCAAATATTTTCTGTTCTCTTAAAATAACGGCTGTTGTATTGAAATAATGGCAGTTCTTTACGGTTATATGGCGGCCATCCGCTCAATTTCAACATTGTGTGAACAGAGCCTTTCTGTGTTTTTATTCCACTCCTGGTTTTGGTTGCTATGAGGACATGATATGAGGACCAAATACTGCCTGAAATATACTGTGTGTGAACCCAGCCTAAGGCTAAGTTCACACTGGGTAAGAGACCGGCCGTTCCGTGACTTTGAGCAATATTATGATTTGTTATAAATGTGCAATGTACTTTCATATGACCACATTTTAAGATCTTGTATATTCTCTACAGGCACTTCTGAAATCACCCATTTGGATTCTGTTAGATGAAGACCTTCGGATGTTTTTCTACCAAACGGCAGATGAGAGCAAAAGAATCCCCCGAGCCTTGCGCAGGTTACGCCCTCCAACTCGGAGAATGTATGAATTGTATTGTATACTACATAGTCAGTGTGTCCTGTCTTTCTAAATAGCTATAGTATAGTATGACTGGCATTGGTGCACAAGCTATGTTTAGGGGTGACCACAAAGGACTAAGGTTATACATTGGGCTAATAGTACAGGCTTGTGTGTAAATTTGATGCAAATACAATGTGATCTGAAGCTGCCCTTGTTATAGGGAAACGTAGAGTGAAATATATACCACTAATTACATGGTGCCCAAAAGTAAGTTCACAGCACTAAAATGTAAAGAAAAATGAAATGTAAAATTTTTATTTTTTGCCATTTCTATGCATTTTGGCACTGATGAAACCTGAAAAAACTCTATTAATATGATTCAAAATCAAAGCACTAGGGGGAAATTTCAAGGGCTTTGCACCTATTTTTAGGTGAATGATTGGATTTTTCACCTATTTTTGATCTAAGTTCTATTTATAAACCAGTAATCGATGGGGGAATATTTTTTTTAGATGTGACTTCTTTTTAATCTGCCTGTTTTAAGTATTCACCCGAAAGTACGCATAATCCGGGATTAGCGCCCAATTTATCATTTGCTACTTTTAAAAAAGTCGCACAAACAGGTGCAGGCCTATGTCTGGTCAGTACCAGGTGAATATGGTTGCGCAATTTTTTCATTTTTGCGACTTTTTACTTAGATTCATTCACTATGGCAGTGCTACATTTTAATAAATCAGTGCAAAGAGCTAAATGAACAGACAGGTGGTACATAGTGAGCAGGAGGTCATCAACAGGAGAATCAGAGTTGTACCTGGGAGGAGACAATGGGGTAATCAATATGATGGAGGATCAGGGAAGGCAACTCAAATTCAGGTTAGACAGTTTTAGTTGGAAAAGGGACTGGCAATTGGTACAAAAGGCTTCAGGCAGGCAAGTGTAGTCCAAGGAACAGACACGGGTCAGGATATACGAAGAAGCAGACACACAAACAACAACTTCATTCAGGAAAACAGGGAACCAACAACGTTCAGGCAGAAAGGAATGATGGATCAGCTGTAAGTGGATACAGAAGAACCATGAGAGGTGTAAGAAGGGCACACCGGCCCTTCAAATTCAAGAAGGCGGACACACACCTGCCGTATGCTGGGGTAGCTATGCGGTGTTGTGGCTGCTGCGTGGGTGTAGGCTCACATGGGCACTTGTCACGGTGCCCAGGAGTGGTGTTGGAACCAACCCCCAGACAAACGGGCTCTGCGCTTGAGGTTTGAGGATAACCCAAGTGTGATCAGGTGTATGGGTGTAGGTGCAAAAGAATCGGTCCAATGACTTAAACAGAATAGCTTGATTTACTGGTAGAAACTTCAGAGCAAAACAAGGTAAATATACTTTAGAAATGCAGGTGCAGGCGAGAGGTAGTAGAAAAGATTTGTAACAACAGGGTAGAGTAGAGTGGTGTCTTGAGGGCCCTGTCCAATGTAGCAATGTACTTTGCCGGGAGAGTGTATTGGAGAACAGAAGAAGAAAAAGAAGATACTCGTACTTCTGTATAGATTCACTAATCTGACTGCATTTTGCCCTATAGTGTCAGTTTCCCGTCCTGCTAGGGTACTACGAGGTCCAAGGACCCTGTGCTGACTTGAGCAAATTTTCCAAAACTTCCCAGAAAAGATGTGTCTTGCAATAGGATACTTCAACTTAGTAGATGCTATTTGTCTCACTGGGGTCAGTACCTAACTGCAGGTGACTGCCCTGTGTCTTGTAGAAGGTATCCCTGGCGCGGACAAGGTTGTCCTCAGAGGACGTCACTCCCTCCTACACTGAATGCTAGCGGTAGTAACTAATCTCTCTGGCTCTGTGGTGTCTCAGTCCCTCCCCACCGCTACTAACAAAAGAACCTCCCACCAGGAGCTAGCTTTTTATAGGGACAACTTAGCTAGTGTGTGATTGGTGGAGCTGTGTGTGGACAAGTAAGAAGAGGCCGGATAGGAGGAAACGTGAGGGAACGGAGCCTGCATCTGTAATAGGAGAAAACATAGCAGGTGACACAAAAGACCTTCAGCTGTGCATGATCCAGGGCTTCCCCTGCAGTCCGCTTCTTCCTGGGTTCCGCGCGCTGTAGCTTCAGAGGGGCCTGTCTCAGCTGACAGGCTGCTCAGCCAATCACTGGCCTGGACCGCCACGGCCAGTGATTGGCTGAGTGGCCTGTCAGCTAAGACAGGCCGCTCTGAAGCTGCAGCGTGCGGGACCCGGGGAGAAGTGGACTGCAAGAGGAGCCCTGGACCATGGATAGGTAATGTATGCCGTTTAAAGCAAGGGCTGCAAGGACATTGGTAATGATGTCCATGCAGCCCTTTGTGAAAGAATCATCGGGTCGTGTAATAGGCCCAGTAAACGAGCGCCGATCTAGCAGATCGGCGCTCGTTTACAGTTATTAATGGGCCCCCATGCTGGGACACTACACACTATCCTAGAGGTCAGTGAAGGAACTGCAGCAATTCTGGAAGGATGGAGCCCAGGCTGGGAGGAGAAAGGATGCCGGCTGCCATGGAGCGCGGCAGGGGAGCACCTAGTAATTCCTTCAGATAGATACAAAACCATTTGATATTCCAGAAACAACATGACGTGCTTCTCTAATAATGTATGTTATATATTATAATTTGTAGCTCTACTCAGACATAGAGTCTGTGTTATTTTCAGTTTAGGAGTAGGCAATCATTAAGTAATCTGTATTTCTATTTCTGACAGTAAGAAGAACTCCCAACACATTTCAGATATGGAAAGACCCCGTGCAGAGGTAATACTCTTATATGGAGGAAGTGGTCATAGTCAGATATATAATTAAGATGTCAAGTCTATTATTCCAGTCTTAGATTAGCTAGGCACCTAGCAAGGAAGTGCAGCTCAGGGGTCACGGGTTCACCGGCCTTGCCCTGCCGCATTCCCTAACAAGAGAGATTTAATAAGGATGATTACCATAGACTTCCAGCAATCCAATTTTAATGGTATAATGTTTAACATCATTAAATACCATAATCTCCAGGAACTGCTGTAGACGTACTTGGCAGCGTGCAAGGGATTGTGGCCGCTCAATATAATGAGCAGACTAATGTATTTATAGAGTAGAGCTCAAAGCTAGATGTCTCTTTTTTCCCATAATAGGCTGATAAAATTCTGTCCCTGTGATCCATACATTCAGAGAAATGAGAGATCTGATTAGATGTCTATGTAAATGAGTGGGGGATATGATTATTATTATGAGGAACAAAGATCAAAATTAGTTATTGCGTCCCCCACATACATTGCCTGGTGCAAAGCCATTGGATGCAATATAGTAAGCCATATATTACAACCTATTCAGTATTCTTGACAATTACAGGTAATATATACATCTACCCTTTGTAGGCTCAGAAACCTAACACATTAGGGAATTGTATATGTCCACACACTAGGCACATGCCACTTATACAGTATATGTCCACACCCTGGGCATATGCCACTGATATATGGCCACACATTGGGCATATGCCACTTATATATGTCCACACATTGGGCATATGCCACTTATATATGTCCACACACTGAGCATATGCCACTTATATATGTCCACACCCTGGGCATATGCCACTACTACAGCATATGTCCACACCCTGGGCATATGCCACTTATATAAGTCCACATACTGGGCATATGCCACCTATACTTAATTATAGCAATTAAATGCAAAACTGATGTCCTATCCCGAGGACCGGCTATCAATATCAGATCAAAGATAGTCCGACTCCTAGAACTCACACAATGCTCCAGGGCTCTGTACCTGCATCACCAACAGGACAGCCAAATGTAATGTGAACAGAGCCCTATACCTAGGTCCTGTGACCTTCAGGGTTCATATCTGCATATAAAGATCTTATTATCCCTGCTACGTGCAAGTGAACTTTACACTTTTCTTAAAGGAATAAATATTCAGTGCTCAATTGATGCAAAGAAGTAAGATCAATGCTCCAATGAGACATCATATATCTTATATATAGAGAAATGTAAAAGCTGTGAGCAGAGGAAAGCTGCAATGCAGTGGGAGCTATACTTCTCAGCACTGAGGCGTATGATCTGCCAATCCACTGCTTCTCATAGGAGCTGAAAAATTACAGATGGGTTTAATAGCAACTTCAAGTCCATCAACTCTTCTATACATAGCCTCAGTTCTAAGATATTTTCTAGGATGGGGATCTATCTATTTATCTATCTAATATCCAGCAATATAGTCAGCACTCCGCTCGATAGAGTAAGGTGCCTGCAGATGGGTCCCGGACTTCAGAACCAAAATGGCCAATAGAAACAATACTCTGCAGTACTCGAATGCAATTCAAAAAATGACGTGAATTTATTTAATCAAGTGTCGGTTCACAGCAAGCAAAAAAATACACAACGTTTCGGCGTACCATACGCCATTTTCATAGTACGCCTATTTATCTATCTATCTATGGTGTCCCACCACGGGTGTTGCTACTTTGAACACCCCTCGCAAAAGCCTGG
Source organism: Dendropsophus ebraccatus (assembly GCF_027789765.1). Classification (NCBI taxonomy): domain Eukaryota; kingdom Metazoa; phylum Chordata; class Amphibia; order Anura; family Hylidae; genus Dendropsophus; species Dendropsophus ebraccatus. Next base: position 138,232,533 of record NC_091457.1, on the reverse strand, counting down.
TATCTCAAAAGTGAAGTGGTAATTAAGTCATGTCATGAAGTCAGTAGTCAGTAGATGTCAGTAGTATGTATATTCATGTATAGATATTGCACAGCTGTAGTCATGTAAGGGTTATTGTTTTGTCTGTGATCTGCACACCAATGAGAGCTGCTCTTCCCTTCTACCTATCTCTATCCTACTTTCTTCTCGCACTCTCTTCTCCACCATTCACAGGAGCTGTTGCATACACCCTGTAGGAAGTTGTCACATGGAGAGAGGAAGTGTAGACCCACATCTAGTTCAGTTCTCTTCTGTTTCTCAGTGGAGCAAGAAAGACACAGATCAGGCAACAGATCCCTGGTGAGTTAGCCAGTGACCTGGCTCTGCCAGGTTCCCCATCTGGGACAGACCAGCTGTAGTGTACGGACACATGGAGAACACAGAGACTTTCTTCTTTAAAGCAACACTTATCCTTAAGATGCAGTGCTAAACACCTACAGAGAGAGTCAGAGATTACCCCAACCCATGCCGTGAACATCTCTAAAAGTGAAGGATAGTACTCTATCTTGCAACGCAGGTGATACCGGGACACTTTTGGACACGTCGCTCAAATTTGGATAACTAGGACTGGGGCTTGTGTCACCCTGATAGGATGGGTAATGTAATGTCTTTAAGAAGTATTAGGAGTCAGGGATGAAATCCAACATCAGCTTTCTTTATTCATGTCTCCACACATGGATCTGCAGCTTCTCACCATCCTCTGAGCAAGCAACTAACTCCCACTTCCTGCTTCCTGTCCCATGTGCCCTGCTCTTAAAGGGACAGGACTGATTGCTGCATATTACATCACCCCCCTTGTTTTTTTTTAACATTACATGTGAACAGTTAAGGTGAAGTATATATCAAGAACAACAATACAACTTATACATAAAAAACACAATTCACAGTCCTGAATATAGTCTGATCAAACAGGAACAGATTCCAAGACCCTGGCTACATGTCCTCAATGAGTCTGGACGGGGTTCTTCGTTCTCTGGTGGGATGCCTTCTAGAAGAGTCAGGATCACCGCTAACTGATGGGCTGGCTATGTCCTGCTGAGAGCTGCCACTATCAGCAGCAGCTCCATCAGTCTCAGAGAGTTTATCAAAGTTGTCGGCTGGTAGTATTTTGAACTGTGAGGCATTCCTGGTTATGGAGTGTCCATCTCGCGCAGCTGTGACCATGCTTCCTGTCTTGGCCATTACATAATAGCCCGCTGGGTCATACACTGGAGATGTCTTATTGTTTTGCTTTTGACGAACAACCACTTTATCACCCGTCTGAATAGCAGAGGGCTGTGCATGGCGTCTCTTATCTGCATAATGTTTCATTTTGTTCTTGTTGTGTAAGTCGGTTGGTCTAACGGTAGACTCAGCTGGCAGGGCATGTGTAGCTACATCCGGAATACGTATGCGAGGAGTTAGGCCAAACAGGAGCTGAGCTAGAGCAGCATTGGTTGTTGAATGTGGCGTACTTCTGTAGTTGCGCAGGAATTTGTACAAGGCCTGCTTCAGCGGTATATGCTCCAGAGTAACTCGACACTGCAGGGCAAAAGGTGGTATAGTGACAAAGGTCGAAAAACGGGCACAAGTATTCTTCTTGTTTCAAGTATTCTCTTCAAGGAGTGTTCTTTTTCTAAAGTTCCAGAAGTGCACATTACTAAATTGGGTTGGGACTCTCACAACTACTCTTCTCCACTACTCTGAACTCTTTCTACTCTTCTCAGCACGCAACCAAGTCAGCACTGCTACGCTACTCTACTCCACCTCATTAGCTCTCAGTACACATCTAGTGAAGTCAAGTCTGTATCAGTCAAGTATTTTTCACCTGTATCACAGAAGATTTCTAAGTAAAAAGGAAGTTTTTTTATTTTACTGGGACTCAGTGGTTATTGCACCAGCACCTCCCCTTTCTGTGGCTGGTGGTACCGACAGTCTGGGTGGGTCATAACTCCACTACGGACCACCGTGATAAGCGCCCAGGGGACCCATCACAACCCGGTAGGTCACCGACCATTGTGGAAAAGTATAGTCAGCCACAAATAACTAAAAGCAGGTGTGCCTCATACCTGTGTGCTGAGTTAGCACTGGTGTCACAACAAC